>NC_042495.1:99940622-100010747 GCF_005508785.2 Acyrthosiphon pisum | reverse complement strand
GCATTTGGTCGCTCAGTTTTGTCTCATTACATGTTGCGGCCTATACTCTTCTCCTCACCACTACCGCTAATATCCAAGCCCCTACAACCCTCCTCCACCCAACCACGACTTGCACTTGGCACCCGGCCGTGTAGTGGTACGCCAGTCGAGCACCGTTCGGCCGACAAAATATATAAATAAAAAACCTGAATAAAAGTAGGTAAGTCACCTCTCCTGTAAAGATATGCGGGGGTAAACGAAAAACCGAGAAAGTATATTCTTCACTGTATATGATAATAATAATAGCAATATAAATGTAAGTTTCAATAGTATCGTACTTCATCGTTGAAAACGGCCATTATTGTTATGTTATATTATGTAATAATAATATTGTATAGTAGGTATTAAATTTGAATTCAACGATAGATCTTTTCATGCGAAAAAAGATTTCGAGCGGATACGGTGACTCTTTCTAAGGAAATAGTAATACGGCGGTGTGTTGGATTAATCTTTGACAAGAACATTGCGTACAACGTAATATTATATTGTCATGTATTATTGATCAGTCGTAATATAATTCAATACCATGAATTTTGTTTAACAGTGTTTATCGGGTCGGTATATAAATTAAATTTAGCCCAGAAAATAATAATATACGTATTGGAAATAACTCAGCTACGATTAATGTTTTTAATTATAACATAACAATATCTTAAATCGTAATAAAAAAAATCATTATTTTTTTCTTTTAATTAAATTTGGTCAAAATCGTTACTCAACAACCCTATAAACAATTTTACTATTGTATTTTAGATTTTTTTTTAAATTTCTATAAAGTACGACTTGTGAGATACCTCGTATTAAATGTTTAAGGTTTTTATTGTACCTATATATATATTCAAATCGTTTGAGTTTTGACGTTTTGGCATAAATGTAAAGAAACTTATAGCATTACAATTATTATTGTTTTAATGTTTTTAAATGTATTGTCTACCTTTTTGTTTTAGATAAATAATTTAAAATAATAAAATAATCAGTTATATTTAAAGAAATTTATTGATAAAAATTCAACCAAAGCTGTCATGCATAAATCCTTTATCTAAGTCCTCTTTAGTAATTTAAAAAAATTGAAGACAAACTCTAATTAAAAAAAAAAAATTCATAAAAATGTTTATACCTAGGACACACAATTTATCATTGTTTATATTTTTAAAACTCATTTTCAAGTACAATATTATAATATAAATATATTATTGATGTATAAAATAGTATCATGATATCTAAAAATAATTATAAAAAATAATCATGTTTTGCAATTTTGTTGACATAATAAATTCAATAAATACACTAGGTAAATACATTGACATCAGTATCATATTATTATAATGACAATAGAGTATTTTTTGACGTGAATTCAAATAATTTACCTTCGGGCTAATAATACAAGGGGAATATATAACATTAGTTGATATTTTAAAAACCCGGCTATTAATATATGATAGAGGGAATAATAATAATTTGATAATATTATTATAAGATGGAAAATAATACAAATCTTATGTACCATTAGCGTATGTATTAAAATTCCACAGCAATCTATTGTACAGGTTTTTCTATACATTTTGGTACTAGATATGAACTGTTAAATCAATAAATTGTTTTAGTTTGAATAATATGACGTTGTAGGAATTTTAAAATAGATTAGTTTCTTTAAATTATTATATCGACGCCCCAGATCAAAACTGCAACAACCCAAATAATTGGTTTGTTGGGTATAATGTGTTTTCTATATTGTTTCTCTATGTAACGTAATGTAAATTATAATTTTGAAAATGCTCTCTCGTGGTCAATAATTTAACTATATTTTATTGTGTTCTTGAACTAAAATCGTTACAAGATCGTCTATAAGATGGTGTACATAACTTGAATTTGTTATAACTCGAGTTGTTGCAGTTTTGAACTGGGGCGTCGATATGGTAGTGAGTTTGATTAGTATTATTGTATCCTTACGTAAATATGTTAAAGGAAATTCAGTCTATTCATAAATTATTATTTTATAAAACAAAACCGTCCATGGCAACAAACTTATACTCAAAACATTTCCATAACATCGTTCCGGTAACACGGCGTCCTGGATAGGCAATTTAGCTACTTCATTATACAAATTATAATATCAAGAAATCAGAAGGTTTCAATAATATTTTTAAAAAAATATGCAAATAAAGCTCATCATTCATATGAGTTGAATTTTATTTTGTATATATGTATTTTGTGCGTATTATATGAACATCAATATGTGTTTCAACATTTTAAGGGTGTTGTTATTTTATTAAATTATTATAATTTGACATCGTTAAATTAAGTAATATAATATTATGATAATATAACTAATTTAAAACAATAACTATATAATAATATATTGATGAGTAAATTGCAATCAGACTGAGTATGTAAATCAGAATAATATTAGGTCTCAAATTGATTTAAATTGCAAATCAAATAAATACGTTTTAATGTTCATTGTTATAATAATATTATGCTTTCGCGACTGACAACTAAGTCAAAAACTAAACCCAGACAATTATTTTTGATGAAGGGTTATGGTATGATTTCAAATATTATTATTTCGAATAACTGCGGACCTTAGGTGGAAATAAAAATTAAACGTTTAAACGAGTGCCTTACGGTCAAGAAAACGGACAGGTCTTGATCGATGTACCCGCAAAGGTTATTGATCGTTCTTTTTTTGACAGTTTGACAAGTTCCGTGTTAAGGTAGTTTTACGTATGTCCAAAATCCGGTACATATATGTATATAACATATTATGTTATATTATGTGCCTCAAATACCCTTAAATATTTATTAAATTAAAATAAATGTTGAAAACTTGTGTTTATTCCATTGTATTAGTAATCGTAAAAAAAGGTATTTATTTTAATATTTATGCGATACTTTAGAACATAAATGCAATATTGGTCATGACACTGATAAAACACAATAACTAGAAATTAGAGTCATGCCAAATCTTACATTTTTTAAAATACAAAATATACAGTGACTACATATTTGAATAAACAATGCTCATATTACATATTTATTAATATTTCAGAATATTATTATTGTTTGTCATATAATTAAAAAAAAGAAAAAAATAGTATATTGAGTTTTTTTTCATGAATTCTTTGAATGGATTCAAAAAAAACCAGATGGAAATGCTACAATTATTCAACAATCTACAATAAATCTTTAAAATATTTTTAGCTAAACCTGAAATTAAAATAAATGGAAATAATAATATTGTAATAGTAAAGGTATAATTTTATTTTTATCTAAAATCAAATATAATTAAACATTAATTACCTAATACAAGTCATAATATTCTACTTAGAATTGTTAAATTGCATACATGAATGTATTGAAAAATTGATCGCAAAAAAGAGTACACGAGGAAACTGATTTTACCTACAATAGTAAGTTCACTATGTGAAAGTCCTAAATTGAATTAATAAACCTATTGCTTTTGTGCCAACTACTGTAATTTACCTAATTTTAAACATCAAATCACAAATGAACATCAAATCATCAGAAGTGGGATTCCTATTCAGATTATTTCAACAAGCTGGCTAAGGAAACTGTTCAAATTAATTAATACTTGTATTTGTCAATGTCTTTTGGAAATTGGTCTTAACGACCGCCTGATCTTTTGTATGACCAGTCTTTGGTATCAACTTAACTAATAATCTCTGTTTGGCACCCAAATAATTCATTAAGAATAAGTTTATAAAGAGTATAATAATTCTTTGCTATTTACATTTTGGCAACAAAACTGGTTTCATAAATTACGTCTATAATTATAGCATTATTATAATATAATATTAATTGTATAGCGTAAATAGAATTAAACAAAAAAGATGTGTCCCGCCCTAATCAATCAATTGGTATATTATTGATTGGAAAGTAGATTAGATGTATAAAAATCAATACGAGGTTCTATAATTTAGCATGCATATACAATTTAATTAATTATGATAATTACAATAAGGTAGGTAAACAAAAATAAAGTTACGATTATTATTATTATTTCAACGGTTCAATGACCAGACAGTGGCTTGTATATGATGGCAAAAACCTAAAATTATCGTAAATGAACTCTTATCATATTTTTTCAATAGTTTCTAAATATTATACTTGGAATTTATCTGGTGTTATTTGTTATTAAAATTATTGTTAATTAAATAAAAATAAAAATAAATACAAATTAAAGCCTTTAAGGGTACAAATGATTAATAAATGACTTAATTATTTACAAATAATATACATATAATGAGAAACTCAATTTTATTTTTAAATTGTATATAGGTATGTATAAAGATGGACGACATAATAATATTAAGTAATTTAAGATAAATTAATAAACTCTTAATGCAAAGCAATATTATTTATAGTGTATAAAATAAATAACCAACTCAATATATTAATAGTAGTGTAAAAATTATGTATCTATGAGATTCAATATCAATATAATATTATATATTCTTTACATAAAACACATTATTATTATTGTTCAAATATGACCCAACGTAAACTGAAACTAAACAGAGGTCAGACTATACATATTCA
This sequence comes from Acyrthosiphon pisum, assembly GCF_005508785.2. Lineage (NCBI taxonomy): Eukaryota > Metazoa > Arthropoda > Insecta > Hemiptera > Aphididae > Acyrthosiphon > Acyrthosiphon pisum. Next base: position 100,006,148 of record NC_042495.1, on the reverse strand, counting down.
AGTATTGGATAGTGTTAAAAATACGTACTGGATGAATGTAATTATAATAGTCAGGTGTATATTATATTTATTATTATGTCAAATTTTGGTAATTCAATTTAAAACAACCCTAAATAAGTTATTAATTATTATAATATTTTAGCCATATTTTTCAACAAAACAATAGCGAGTCCAAATAACGGATACATTTTATAAGTGAGTTTTACTAAGTTATTAACTATAATTGTTCAAAAACTAGATTAATAACGACTATGCGAAAAATCAACGGCAATATGAATAGGCAAAATTAGTACGTCCGTGCGTTGTTGAAAATTAATATTGATCAAATAATATTAAAATGTTATAGTTAATGTCATGAACTCATATGAGTCGTGACTCATATTATTATACATTTAGGTACGAAATTACATATCATATTATTATATTATTATATTTTATAGTATGGAATAACATACCTCAGAGTATATACTTTTTTTTATAAATAATATTATGTAGGTATGTTTTATTTTAACAATTTGCATTACATAATAATATATACATCACACATATTATAACACAAAGACGTACATGAATATATTTATTTAATATATGACATCTGCAATGCAATAAAATATATTTCATGTTATGTTTTAATATAGTACAAATTATAAGCTATAAATGTTAATAAAATAACAAATACGTTTCAAAAAAAAATTGCATTTCACCTTAGCAAAGTCAACGTACAAATTGCCTTTAATTGCATGTACCGCCCACAAAAATTATTTCAAAGCGTATAATATATTTATGAAGTTTGCGTTTTATGAATTTTAATCTCGGTGAAAACTCTCTTAAAATGTATTATTATTTGAATAAATTCGTTTGAATAGTAATTATTTATTAATTAAATAAAATGCAGAATACAAAGAATGAAGCATGCATGTCAAAAGATTTAATACCTATCTAAAAGACGACCGAGTATGCATATGATCATTGTTAATATGTAAAGTGGTGCTGGTTACTTATAATTGAGTTAAAGAGAGACAGAGAAGAGGAAAGAGATCAAGAAGTGGTAAATTAATGTATTTAATTAATCCTCGTGGTATTTGCACAAACGGTGTAGAGAATTAAATATAAATGTTCTGTGTTTGAAGTGGAGACCACATAATATGGCTTTTGGACGTAGATCTCACCAGGGGTCTTTTTCAGTGACAAGGGGTACCGGGATGTATATTTTTATGTGTCTGTCTGTACGCCAAATAATACGTCTCTCTCTTTCATATAGAGGGAGTTTAATAATAACGATAATAATAATAATAATAATATCTGAAACGTTAGATATATTATACACGTCCAATATATGTTGAACGGTTAAGTTCATATTTCAATACGCGTTCACTCTAGGAAGGACTTTAAGCATGACATAATAATATATATTATACTATAAAGGACAAAAAGACTTTAAAAAGATAAAACGCATATCAAGACTGCGTTTTATAATATTTTATAGGAATCCAAAGTAGTTCAACAATTGATAGTAGTTTACTGGACAAAATATGTTCAAACATATTTTTTTTAAACTGATATTATGCCAACTATATGAATATTTTAAATCAATTTTACATTACCAATATAATACATTTTCGTTATATTCTCACTGAAGAGTACATAATTGTAAAATTATTTAATAGGACATACCTACTTCATATCCAACAATATCACAGTCTTAGCATAGTATCATCTGCTTCCATGAGGCTCACATAATACATACAGGATGATTCACAAAACACAATCATAACAATTTTTCATTTAAAAAATGTATTTATTCAAATTCTGAAATGTGGAATTTCCAAGTATACTTGAGTACTTCTTTTTAAAATTCTTAGATTTTTATAAAATTTTATTGAATTAGTGTTCTGTGGTTAGAAGTGCCAAATAAATATTTTCAAATGGAGATCATCCTTTTTTCATCAAAATTTGAACAGTAGTCTTTGAGATATTTGACTTAGTATACTAGGGATGATAAATAATTATAAAATGGATTTGGAAGATATTATGGTGGTTACATTTTTCTACTAATATGAATTTTGATTTAGAAACATTCAATATTTCCTATGAATCCTTAAGAATTTCCAGAAAAAAAGTTTGTACTGCCAAATGGCATTCTTTAAATGGTATAAAAAATTCTAAGTACCTATTTAAATACTTGGTTTAATATGGTTAAAAAATATCAGAATTTGAACAAATACATTATCAAATGATAAAATTGGGTGAGTTGAAAACCAAGTGGTTGAGTCCCTCTGTTTTTTTTTTTATATATTATACTCTATACATACTATAAACAAACATCAAAGTATATGCGATTCAATTTACGTTCCCAATATATTAATTCGTGTTTAGCTAGCAATACATGCGTATCCGAGCAACGCCCATACAAGTGTTCAATTACGAGATTAACATTTTGGATAGTAACATTTTACGTTACAAAGAAATAGGTATAAAAGAAGCAAGCAATAACTATTATGACAAATCATAAGGCACGCATACGGAATATCAAAAAAAGTGTAAATCGTATAAAATTTAATTTCCCTATTCATTTTACAAAGGTTATGCCTACTCGGTTTTTGTATTGTACTTGTTTGTTTTTAAAAAAAAAAAAATAATATCTGTTTTAACAATAGTCATAATATTGGCGCACAAGCATAATATTATTTTAACTACCTAACACAATGAACCCGGGATATGAGCTAGATGTTATTTTCAATGATATATTTCAATATGAAAAATGTTTTATATTTTTCTGTTAGAACTAAAGATTTAATAGTAAAATACCCTATAAATTAGGAACATAGAAAATGTACCGAGTTGACTTTTTCCAGATAGATTGATTAATAATTATCGATATATCTTACCATACGTTATGTTAATTGATTCTTTAGCTATAATAATATTATGACTGCATAACCATAGTGAACTCACCTACAAAAATAAAACACATTTTTATCAAAACAATGAATTTTTAATGCATTTATTACTTTATCAAAAATTATATGTTATGTATATTGTATAATAATTAATACTAATATAATATTCTGCAGAACTAAAACCCTTGGGTTATTGTTGGTTAGTTTAAATTATTATAGATACTTTTGTATTAACTTAAAAACACTTCATCGACTTTATAACCCAAATCGAACATGGTGATATAAAATATTTTGAGGTCAAGTTATATTTACAATTACGTAAAATATAATCTATAATTTGTCTTTCAATAATTATTTTTAACCATTAAACCTTACACTATTTTACGACAACATTTCAAATTATTTCAATGCATATATTTCAACAATTCAATCTGCCTTTTGGTTATCTCTATAGATAATAATATCTATTAATATATCAGTGCCAACTACAAAGGATCCGGTGAAAAATGAATTACAAACCAAAACTGTATAATTAAAACAGATTTTACACGTTTCTCATAAAGTCCGCCGTTATTTAGATTAACTTAAAAAGAAAATGCCATATTATCTATCACTTATCCTACCTATCTATACATTACGAAAAAACTCAAACTTTCAAATTCATTTTTCAGAATTTATTATAAATTATCGATTAATTTATTCTGTTTTATTTTTTATTTGTTATTTATTATGTGACTTATAGTTGTATTGCTCAAATTATAATTCTATTACATATTATATTAGCACAATGAATCAAAGTATTAATGTCTTTAGAAATATGTACATTAAATATTGCATTTGGAGTATTAAAATGTATATGTTTGATGAGTCAGTTTGGTTTTGTGACTTATCTAATTTCTTAATAGTGTAAATAATAAATTACTTGATGTAGTCACTACTGAATTGTATCAAGTTAAAAATATAATATTGACAATAAATAAAATATAGTATTATACTAGCGACATCTAGTGAGACAAATATTATTTTGAAAATATTGCTCTACATCGAGTAGAAAGGATAAAACGAGTATAATTATTTATTGTTGAGTATTTATATTTTGAATTATTTAGTCATAATGAAATAATGTTCTCTATATTATTATTATCACACACACACACACACACACACACCTGCAATAATATATTTCAAGAACAGAAAAACAAAACCGCATATTATGGAGCAGTGGCGCCGAAAACGTACTTCAAGTAGTTCAATTGAACTGCCTTAATAATGGGTGGGTGGGTGGGTGGGTATTGGGTAAAATAATAGAGCATACTTAGTATTTTCGCTATAATTATATTAAACACAGATAATACCTATGTCATTAAATTATTTATACATAATTAGTTGAGCCAATTGCACAGTCGTTTGAAGTGGTGGGTGGTCCAATCGAAATATTTGAACTGCCAGTTTTATTTCATTCGGCGCTACTGTTATGGAGGTTTCCACACCATTCGTCTTGATACGAAAATGTCAGAACTGACTGCGTGGAGCTGCAGTGATACTCATATAATGTATTAGTATAAAATTTGTAAGGTAAAGACGATTTATTATGAAAAAAACCGTTTTCATGGATAAATAAAATATAAAATATTGTTATTAAACTCGTCTTAGTGTTGAATAAGTGTTTTTGAAATATAAAAAAAAAATAATATTGTGGATAACAAAAACAACTAAATATTATTCAATATATTATATTCAAAATTCAATATTTAATCCAAAAAAAATGATGAATTTTTAATTATTTTTTTTTACGTCTATATTATATATTAATTATCCGATTAGGTACACGATTACTAAATTATTATAATACCCTAAAAACTAGTAAAATGAATACTATTACTGATCTTGGATTGTTAGCTGTAGACTAGGCACAAGAATGTATATAGGTTATCATTATAATTTAGCTTTAAGTTTATCTAATTTTTAGCAATTTTTCGATAGTTTTACACAACGCATAAAGAAACTAAATTAAATGTAACGCGCTTTAAAACAAAGTTCTTCAAGTACCTACCTACCATCTAGGTAAAATACCATATGTAAAAAGTTGTGACATTACATTTTAGGAGCACTATTTCTATCCAGAAGTTTTGCTAACTCCTTATATCCAGAAGTTGTACTAGAAGTTTGCGTATATCTAACCGACTAATAGAACAAAAGTTAAAAAACACACATTATTTGAGCATGTTAGATTTCTTAATTACTATCGCGTTATCAAAGAAAATATTCTAAAATTTTAATACAATCGTTGTACCTCTTTCCGTAATCAAGAAATATTATAGCAACTTATAATTTAATACAGCGATAGTAAGTTACAATAATAATTTATACAAATTAATATTAGATAATATTATTGCAGATGGGATTTTTAACCCTTATATTGGTAACCATTATACGCACCCCAACGAATTGTAAAGACAGAGTTATTAGTAAGTACTCTATACTTCGTACCTACTTATAAAATATAATATTGAAAAACAAAATATATTATTTGTTTAATTTGATTCTACCTAAAATTTAAAATTTAAATTATATTTTTTGAACATATTGCAAATTTGAATCATATAATATATTATATATATAGGTACTGAAAAGATATTCATATTATAATATAAACGTATAATAAATTATGTTTAGAGTTATGAAATAAATTATTATTTAAAGAATTTATTCATTTAATACTATTGTTTAATATTTTGTAACAGATTGTGAAATATTATAATATTATAATATGATATATTTCAAAAAATTATAGTTCTTCAGAGTTGTCTACACCATCTACCGCTTATAAGTAACACCAGTACAATAACACGCCATCTACCGAAAGTTTCATCATTATTTGTACACGATTTGACCACTAGGTGGAAGGCACAGAATGTATATTTTGAGTGAACTTTACTTCCCACCAAAAAGCACTCACCCACATTATACGTATTTTGAACATTTAATCGAATATATAATAATATTATTATTACGTATACAATTACGTCTGCTAAACAGGTTTTTCCTCGTCCATTCCCATTCACATACGTACTCCTAAGTCATAAACCCTTTTTCAGTACACTGGAAACTTGCATAATTGGAATATTCCCAATGGAAATTAATGCTTCGTCTTTTTCCCTTTCATATTTACAAACACAACCATTATTTTAGCTAAATACATCGTGCTGCTTACAACATAATATTTCAGAATCGAAGTTGTGTATATTTTTAATTCAATTTCAAAGCTTTTATATAATAATATATTGCCTGAGTGCGTTTCATACAATATCAAATTATATTATCTATTGCGTACCTATTCAATTAATTAATAAAATCAAACGATGCTACTTAATAATATGATTGTGGTATCGTTCTGAAATAAATAGCGAAATGATATTTTATAATTTTATATCAGTGCATACATTTGCACATCAGTTAAATATGCTGTAAATAAACAATTGCATTACCTACGTATAGCCAGTATAGTGTTTAAACATATAGGTAGCCATACAATTAGACACAAAATAATTACATTCCTGCTGAAATCCGATTATACCAACAGCGTAATAAAATTAAATACTAATTTAACATCAGAAATTATAACAAGTGTTTTCTATGGACCCAGTACAATTAATAATGTATACTATAATAATATGTATATTAATTTTTAAGTAATTTATATTTATGGTATGTATTCTCTGTGTAATAAATATTTTATTGTATTGAATAAAATAAAATACCATAAGACTTATGCCGCTAACATAATGTAATAAAATAATATTCATTGAGTAGGTAGGTAATTTTTTATAATCCAAGATTCGACCGTAAATCTTCGTTTTGTGCAAGTATTAAAAAAAATACTGCATGTAATATTCTCAATGTACGCATAATAATGCAGCAATCTACCTTACTATTATAATATATTATACTATTTAACATAAAAAATATAAACGCATTTAAGTCTACAACGAATTCAAGATATTTTCACAAACATAATATCAGGGCGACGTTAAGTTAAACGAACCGTTTTCTCTGTCTTTGACCCATGCAACCATAGACAAGACCCATTCACAATTTTTTTTTTGTTTTCGAGTAATTTTAGAGTAAAATCAGTTATTATAAAAATGATTACAATTTTTATTATTATAATAATATTTTTGAGGGTATCTTTGACGTATTGATTTGTCTAAATATTGTCTTAAAACAAGTATCCATATAAATATACCTACAATCTTGTTTTTATTTTTAAAGTAAAATAATAGGTTCCTAATATAATATAAAACCAATATTTAGTCAAACCCTAAAAAATATTATCATCTATAATATTTGTAATAATATGTCATTTTACTCTAAGATTACTCCATAGTATAAAAAAAAAAAGATTTTATAGTCTGAGAAGAAACAAAATATTTAATATTGTGCTGACATATTTTAAGTCTGATCATAAAACTCACACTTTATTTATCCATAGATCAACTGTTGTGCAACAATATTAACACATAATTATTCTAAAATTGCATAAATATAACAAAAATAATATTATAATTAAACCTAAGGTATAAGTAGCATTAAAATCAAAAAAAAAATATATTGAAACAATTTATGTTTAAAATTATATTATCATAATTAAAAATATTAATATTAACATTAATTATAAATACTAGTATTTATTTAAATTAATGATATTAGTACGTTAAAATCTTAGTTTAAATCTGCAGAAAAAAACATGAATTATGTATTTTCTGAAGAATAAAAATATTAAATTTTATTTTCAACGTATCGACAGACATTTCAAATCTGCAATTCGATTTGTCACTGATGTGATGTAAAATAATATTAAAGAAACGAAATATATGTATTATTTCAAGTGTGCGCACACGAATATTGGAATATAATACTGAATACATATTAAAGATTTCAAAATTCCAAAAAAATAAATAATAATAAGTGGATCAAAACAAAATATGTGTCATATTAATATCCAAGGTATCATGATATCATTGATATCATGCGTGAAATGGTTCTTGTTCAAGTATGTGTGTCTACGATTATTTATATCACTGGTGGATTGAACAAACCAAACGAAAGGATTACTAATAACATTCACTATAATATTCATAATAATATAAGAACCTTCCGTTATGGGTACGAAGACTTTTGAGTGATTTTAAACGCAAAATAATATTAAAAAATAATATGTAGAGATATTATTGCCTACAAAACGTTCCTTTTCAAACTAGATTGGAGACTCATTTTTACTCTGCCGGATAACTATAATATATTTAGTAATTTATTTTATGTTCGTCATTTTACAAAAAAATACATTTTATTTTATTATAATACACGTTAATACATAACCCTGTTAATATTTTAATGACTTCTGGAAATAATCAACCTCTTAATGATAAACTATTCAAACAAATTATTATATAAATCAATAAGGTACTTTTGTACGTTTTAATAAAAATTGTTAGTATTATAATAAATAATAATATAGTATCTGCTCTTGCTAACCGCATTATGTAATTTATGTATCTTTTCTATTTCTAATATTTTTTTTTTTTTTCAATTAGTTATAATTGAATTTCTTTTTATGTATCATTTTGTTTTATCTACTTGCGCTGTACATTAAATTATATTATTAAATATAACTGTAATTAATGTTACCTACGACCTACCTATAATGTCTCACATTTGGACATGCATCGGTGTGAATTTAAAAATAAATATAAACATTTTATTACGATGTTCCCGAAAATAGGATTAATCATCGGTGTACTTCCATATAACGCTACCCGTCGGGACAGTCGTACGTCGTTCACAAGAACAATCATAATAATATGTGTCACCGCAATTATTAATAGTATATTATTCAAATCATGTACACAGGTAATCGGTCGGTGACAAATTTATTTTAGACTCAACAGTCGTAGTGATTTCGATCACAATAGTAAACCATTACGGCAGGTACTGTATCAATAAATCTGCATTTATTGTTGTGAATATGTATGTACACGCGAATACTAAGTAAAAACTATTATTTATTTTACCCTACATTCGTGTTGAAATTGTCATGCGCAGAACGTGTTATTCTTTACGTGTACGCGTGCAAAATGTGCCCGACTGGCGTTGGGTATATTATTATAATAAACACATTCAATAGGGAAATGAGATTCATTATTCATAAGTTCATCAATAAAATAGTTCAGTAAAATAGTATTATTCAAATCTACAACTATTATAATACCGAGGTGGGTAGGTAATAACGTGTTATTTTAAATTATTTCGGTAAAAACTTTTTTGATTTCCTACACGTTCTGTTGGTGGAAACGTTACTCGTTGTGTGTATCTGAACACTTTTACCAACCAAGTTGTGCATTAGATGTTACATAGAATATAGTAAACAAATACGATTGAAATTCGATTAGCTTACATATATATTTCTTTTTTTCACTTAATATTAGAAAGCAAGTCAAAAGCTCGTTAAAAATCTTCGTCCTTAAAAATAACTTTGGCCAATAGTTGTTTTTGAAGGTTGTATCAGAAAATGTTTTTCCGTTTATCAGATACAAACAGAGATATCAATTTTTCCACTACGTTTTGCTTCGTCCACAACTAATAAACATTTAATTGGATTTTACTAATATTTAGTATACACAATTTATTGGTTAAATTCTAGATCGGATCTGTTTATAATTTTTAATATCATGCTTGAAAATAAAATATTCCTACCTAATTACTATAACAGTGTAAAATATTACAATATGATGCAAGTACTTATATTCGGAACAATTCAATAATACAATTTTCAAAGAGTACATAATATGAGACGGTAGGTCAATATATTTTTGCATAACATGTATAATTGTTGAATATCTAGTTTTATGTTTATATTTCATATAAACAAAGCTTTATTTATATTTCCATGCAAGTTTGATCTAATGCTTACTTTAAGATACGTAGGAATTCAAATTAGATTTACGGTAACTAAATATCTGCATAAATTATAATAATACTCTATTTTTGTTCAATTATATCTTGGTTGAGAACTACATTTAGGTAACATCTGGAATCGCTTCTCTGTGAATTTTAAATAATCAAACAGCAAGGCGCAATTCTCAAATGTTTTAACCATTTTTGTATATCTATATATTTTTGAAAGTTTTGAACACGAATCCTCATGTAAAAATACAAAACAATAACTTTTGGGCATTTGACAACTGCGATAATTCATTTTTGTGATAAAACATAAATAATAATATTTTATTTCAAACGTTGGACGTCATTTATAACTATTTACAATACTTTTCTGTAAAAATGAATTTGACAATACTAATAATATTATCGAACGCACGTTACGTTATGATATGAATTTTTAGCAACAAATGTAATAATTAAAATACTACTCGTGTCGACCAGTATGGACGATCGGTACCTACTAGTTTATCCGCGCGATAAACATGAATAGTTATATACACCATATTATTGTTATTATTATTATTGTAATGATTTTCAAATGCGGACAACACGCCGCCGTACCTACCTAACGGCGTTGAAAAGTTGCCCACGATGAAAACAGGAAAACACACAACAATAACGTAAATTTATATCACGAACAAAGGACTAAAATGCGATCCATTCGGAGTGACCGTCCACACGCGTTAATCTGAATCGCACGCTCGCGAACAGATGATTAGTTCCTTTGTCCCGAATAATCGGTCACTGCGTAGTAAGTATGAGCACCTGAGACTCGTAAACGTTCACACGATATGGGTGCAGCAGGTATACTATTACAGGTATTAATTACAACAGCCACCGATTGTAAATTGCGACACATTAATATTGCGACGACAGTTGATTATGCTCTGCATTTTTTTTTTTTACTCGCCCCTAGACGAGGAGGTACCCCGAACGAGTCATCCCGCAGAGGATTTGTACCCCCAACTCGAAAAGGTCGGTGCGCAGGTCTTTACTGGCAACCACTCTGTATACGTCCTGTCGTTTATTCGCGTGTGTAAAAAACATAGACGTTCCGTTCGACGACCAATATTAATATTATTATGCCATAATATCATACGGAATACGACTTTTATTAATTTCAATATATTGTATAATATACTACAACCCTACATGTGCTAATTTAATATATTCCGTTGATCAACAACGATGTATTGCCTGTAAAAGTGGTTGAACATCGCTTTAATACGAATTAATCAGTTTTGAATTATTAACGCATCGGCTATGAAATCATCGCGAGTATTGGACGTCATCCAAACTGTCATCCGAACTCGTTCTGTTTGCGAAATCCAATAAAAGTGTAAATACAAATATTAGTTCAGTCGATATAATCATACATTTCATCGAATATTCTTTCCAAACTTATATTGGCGTTCTATACATATTATTTGCTTCTATAGCCGCAATGCCGACTAACTTTCTTATACCCTTAAAAGTTATAATAATAGAAGGTACTTTGTGGTTTTTAATTATTTTGATTTCGTTCATTAAAATATTATGTCCATTGTCGAAGGATTTGAATTTATAAAATAGATACTGTTATTTCGCGTTCTCCGATTTTATTGGAAAAAGAAAACATTTGCAATCCGTATTTTATATAGGTATAAATGTGTCAAAAATAGAAAAGAAAAGAGACATTAAGACATGATGTGTATCAACAGATAATGAAGGCTTGACAACACTCAGACGGTAAGAACTTTAAAACCAGAGTTCATTTCCATAACCAAGTATCTTAAAACTTGTATAATATATATTACTTTCTAAAGGTCACGTTATTTATACTATTGTGTCAAATTACTCCAATTTGATCAAAACTGTATTGTATTTAGTTCATCGTCCCCCTTATTTATAACTTAGCATACAGATCTACCAATTTTAAAACCAATAGTGCTTCTTGATCTATTTTTCGTAAACTGAGAAGTGGTGCAATAAGCATTATTTTACCATTTTAAATACTCAGAGTTAAATATATTACATTTATTATTGGTTTAAGGTTGTTTTTAAGACATTTTCATCGCCACGATTAACCAGTTCGGGTATGATAATTAGAATTTCTCTCTTAAATTAGGCATTTACAATTCTTAAAATTAACATAAATTATTAAAATAAACAATTCCAACAAAAAAAATAATAACGGGCATGTAATTAGAGTTCAAAATTTAAATACTAACCATGCTGAACGAAGGAAAAGACCATTAGTATATTAAACATTTTACAAAAAATCAAAGTAGTAATAATTTTTTCAATTTAATTATCCAACTTCTATCGCATTAGTTGTATTTAAATAAATCGTAATTAAGGTACTTTATTCGCACTACATATCTAATTGTTTGTTATCATTTTTGTCGTCCTATTATTTTGTTTCACACATATATTTATGGTTCGCATTTGTAATTCCAATTTAATATATTGCAATTTAAATTATTATAAGCCTTTAATCGAATATATTCAGGATTATATTTTATAAATAGATAATATTGAAAATCTCTTACAGTCTACATCGTAAACATTTAGTATTATAATTAAATTATTTTTGTCCGATTACCAAGTTCTTAAAAACTAAACATATACAGCATAGTTAGCATAGCTTAAATATATCTTAGTCATAATATTTCGATTCTATAAAATTTGAAATTAACGCATATTATATAGTTAATATATATACGCGTTATTGTAAAAAAAAAATATTTAACAAAAACGATTGAAGAGTATAATTCATATTGAATACAAATTGCTATGCTCTATAAAATGAAAACTAATTACCCGTTTATAAGTAATTTCCTCGTTTCATTTTAGTCTTGGATTTTTTCTATACAATTTATTTAAATACAGTTTTAAATTACAAAAATTATCATATTAAGTATTGAAAAAAATAGACAGTTATAGTTTTCTGTCGGGCTCGTAAACCTTAAAAAAAAACTAACCTTAACACTTTTTTTAATGAATGTGTAGAAGTAATAAAATTATAATTTTGTGGTGTGTTCCATCATTTCAAAGTTATCCTTTGGAATGACGGATATACAGAGTAAGAGATTTTACACATAAAAAAAAAGAGTCGTATTCAATTACCTTAACATAATTTTATTTTATAAACCTTTTTTTTTGGTTAAATTATTTACAGAACTATTAAACAGAAATGTATTAAATTTGAAATAAAGTTTATTATTATTACTAGATATGAACTTTGTGATTAACGAGGCGATAAGATATTACGTCTTTATAGCCACGTATTGCTAGTTATATAATTTAAATTGTTGTAGTTAAATATAATCAATTAATGTTTATACAATGTATTATATTTATATTATAAATACTAAAATAATAGTTTTTCTTCCAATATGCATACATAAGGACTTCGTAGTTGGTGCTTTTTTAGTACAAAAACATGTCCTACGTAAACAAATCTCATGCCCTGTAAAATAGATACGTTAATTTTTTATTTTTATTGAGTAGAAGTGAATATTTTTCTGGTCAAATCATAGCCCGATTTTCAAAATTATTATTATAGAATCTATAATATATGCATTCGAATTATGCACAATATTTGTTATTTTTAGAACGTATTTTTCTAGCACTATTTAAAGTAAAATGAAAATTTAATCATATCTGAAAATAACATCTCGTCCTTCAAATAAAAAAAAAATTATCAAAATTTGACTTATCAATGAGGTGTAAGAGTTTTTCCTGTGAAGTAAATTCTGTTGATATAATACACAGTATCAACCCCCCTCCTCCTAAATATGTATTGGACACTAGATTAGTAGGAAAGTGTTATAATTGTAGCTACTAAAATATAAAATATAATTTTCAAGCTTAATAGAACTGAGGAATATTGAAAAAAACGGCACCGACACGTTTAAGAAAATGAATATTGTCAAAATTAATACTACTTGCATCAAGCGTTATCCACACCTACATCATAATATTATTACACTGAATAAAAGTTAGACCGTACTCAAACATGGTTTCGGTTCGATGCGTATTTCACCTCCAACAGATAATAGATAGGTATAATAGAGGGTATAGTCGTATAATTGGTCATAGTAGGTCATGGTAATACGGTGGATCATATTACAGACAGTATTCACCATGCGTGCTCATCCCCATTTTTCCTTAAATTATACATTTATTAAAATTATGATTTTTAGAATTATTAAGTTGACTTAAACTAATCAAGTTCGCCATATTTTCAAATAGAAAGAGTATTTAAAGTATTGCAAGAGTGTCGTGTGGGGATGCAAACTTATTTTGTATTTTGGAACCACCTTTTTTATTGTAAATTGAGAATATTTTAAGGAAGTTTTCAAATATTTTTATCCATGGAAATTGAAATTTAAACAAGTTGTTTCTGAGTTAGTTACAAGTATTAAGGTTAATTATAGTTAACGTCAAGAACTAATAAAATACAGGTTTCGAAATATCGATGAGTTATGATGATTGATTAAAAATTATAACATGAACATTAATAATGTTATAATTCGTGATAATTTTCAGAGCATACCTAATAAGTAGATTCTAGTAGTTTAGCAGGACCAATATTAAATATTATATTAAATATTTAATTTAAAACCATTATAAATCATTAAAAGGATATTATACTTACTGCTTAGTACCTACATGCAGTATAATTAAGAGACCAATCGTTTAATTATTTATTTAAATGTAAAACATTTACAAAAAAAAATAAATTATCAGATTAAGTATTTACATTAAAATAGGTTAATTCTATTTTGGAAATAAATTTGCTTCTCCGCACACCTTACAAAATTGTATCAAATACTATATTGATCTGAAAGTATGGTCTTAAACAGTGAGCATAAATATTCCAAAAATCCGATTTTTGACTAAGCCTGTAATAATATGATATACTTAGGTTTTAATTATTTGGGTTATAATGGCGTGTACGCGTTTTTGTATAAAATTGAAGACTATATCCAAGGTAACTTTATCATATTATGTTGTAATTTTAATTTAATTTAATTGAATGTCATGTTTGACTAAATAAATGTCGTTGTAGTAGTTGTACTTAATGATATACGAAATATGTCAATCTCAAACACAGGTATAATGTTATTATTACCTATTCAATTATTAATTTATAACACAAGCGATACACAATATCACATAAACGGGTACGAAACATTATCATTTTAAACACTGTAATCCAAAAATGTGCGACCGCTACATATTAAACATATTATAGTTGACAGACTTTGTATGCACCGCGGGTAATTTGACATGCGTAGTAAGCAAGGGACGTGCTGATAGAGGGTCAAAATGTGGAAAACGTGACGCTTTTATAGGAGCGATTTTAGAATTACGGCCACATAACTTGTTAGTTTAATCCTATTAATAAGTCCCTGTTCTATCCTGACCGTATTTCTTACACTGTCTGGATAAACGTCTCGTCACTCTATCCAAAAAACTATATTCTAACGATCCGTATTCAGTGATCTTATGGATTTTTAAAGTTAATACAATGAAAAATGAAAGCATATTACACTTGATTTTCAGTAAAACGCTACTATTTACTTATATACATATTTTATTAAAATGGTCGGAACGTAAAAAAAAAATATTCAGAAATACAATTAAGTATATTTGAATATCGGAAAAACCTAAAAATGTAATTTATCAATTATATTGTGAATTAGTTTAAATTCATTGACAAAATGTTTTAGTTAAAAAAAAAAAAAAAGTAGACACCTTTCAAGGTTTGACATACCAAAAATGTCATTTATTTGACACTAGTTTGCCAGCGAATGTATTGAACAAAATTAATGGGTATAAGAATTAAATGAATGCTTTTAAATACTAAGCTTGTCTATTTTTTTTTTAATGAAAAACGTTATTACCAATGAAGTGTTTTAAATAGCAAATTTATTTGAATGAATTTAAAATGCTTCAACTGCTAAGTGCACTTTGTAAAAATAAAAAAAACGGCAACTAACTCTGTTTAACCATTAAAATATAATTGATTTATAGTTATTATATTATAGATAACAATATTTTAGAATTGTTCACATACTACCTGTTTGACTTTAGTGTTACGTTTGATTATTAATTGAGTAGGTACTCACCTAAAACAAACAAAAAAAAATCAATTATAAAGTTGAATTATATAATTGTAGTTGATAAGTGTAAATCATAATGACCATGAGTAGATGGATATTATCATGGTATCTGAACTCAACAGGTTTAACAATTCAATCGTAATTTATAAATGTATAAGACATACTGTAAGATTTGAAATTATTAAATTGTTTACAACGCATATACTTTATTATGACCATAACCTATGCGTAGTCCAAAATTATTCAAACACTTTTTATAAAATTGCGTACGTACTCAGAATAAAATAAAATTACCCAAATTATATTTTTTTATTTCGGAAACAGTGAATACAATATAATATTTATTGGCTTATTTAATGTTAAACATGCCTTATGGAATACTACAACTATATTATTTTGTTAGTATCTTAGTATTATTAAATAATAATTTAGTGTAGAGGTGCGTTTTCAGTCGTCGCCTCATGAAAAATCAAATCCTAAGTATTGGTTACATAATTAGTTTATTTCTTTTATTATAATAAAAACGATTATGGACGTATAAATATATAATATTATGTTTTATAAGTTATAACGGTTTATTGTTTTTTTTTTTAAATGTTATGTGATGAGTTAAAAGAAGTCTACAAGTTTTCCTTAGAGATTCCCCGTGTTCCTTTGTGAACCATCACACAACTATGCGGATTGTAAGTACAAGGCTATCCATGGAATGCGCTTACAAATTTGTCACATAGTCAATTTATTAGAATAGAAATAGCGGTAAACGAATATATAGAAAGTGCACAGAAAGGTGGCAAGATGTGGGGAATCTACGTTTTTCTCCATACTAGGGGCGATTGTCGTGATTTCACGTGGGTTTTGGCTGGTATTTGCCACAATGCAGAATATAAGTTTAAGTCATCAGCGGATAAATTGTTTTAGGAAATATGGCTGGATGGCTGGATCAAATTATTGTTAATGCATGTCAGCTAGAGATCATATTAGTTAGTTTTTTTAAACGAGCTTGATATCTTAAAGACTATAATCAGTGATCTTGACAATTCGAGTGTTTATGATGAAGTGAGTGTTGATCAGAATTCCCATATTAAAAAAAAAAACAGTCATCCAACAAGTAGCTTCTGATTAGGCATTGGCTGCTATTATTATCATATTTTTTTTTTTTTTTTGAAAATTAAAAATCACATCAGTTCTATATATTCTGGCTGTCTAGACACCCACTTTCGTATCTTATCAAATATTTTCCCAGTCAAACTATATAATTTGATTTCATCGCTAAGTGACTGGTACAACTTACAATTTTTTTTTTAAGCTCATGTTATACATGCAAAGCATAAAACTATTTAGTGTTTCAATATTTAAAATAATTAAAGAGAGGCTAAAATGTAACTTGTGAAATGTAAGGTAATGAAAATCATATTATCTGGTAGTCATACTTCCTTTCACTTTTCATTTTATTTTATAAAATTTTACTTTAAAAGCCAGGTGCTTAAAAAAATTTTTACAATAATAATTTAAGCTAAAATAATATAGTCCTCTAAAATTGATATAATGTTTATACTCAATGAGTACTAAATCTAAACTGTTTACAACTAAAAGTATTATATAAGTTTTAATAAGTTATTTTTCTGTCTTTAAAAAAGTAAGTTAGTATAATTTTAGAAAACTGCAAAACTAGTTTTAAGAAAAAAAAATAAATAATTAAGTCGGATGAAAACTTTTTTGATTACATTTACTCATTTGCCGTTTCAAATTTAAATTCTTATACCTAAACTTGTTAAAACAAATCACTATGAAAATAACATAATTTTACACGTGTTTTAGAACATTTTAATTATTTATATTTAAAAACGAATTAATTTATTCATACCTAAGTAAAGGAGCGTTATGAATCTGTTTACATGTCAAAATGTTTTAAACAATAGCATACAATCTGTTAAAATGTAATTTATAGTAAGACATTTGAATTACCTAGGGTATCCACTTCAACGATTTACTCGTTTAACTATGATAACGCATTTAAATGGCATAGTACTAAAGAACACACCCTTAGTTTATATTGTTTATTTAAAATAATGTTAACTATAATATAACAATAAATTATAAAATATCAGTCGGTACATTGAATAAACACGGGAAAACTTAATATAAGAACATAAAAAATATTTTATATCATAACAATAATAATTTAGCTTATAATATTATGATCGACAATCGATGTTAGTATATTAAGGGCTATATTTTTACAATTTCAGGTTAAGTGTCGGTTAACACTAATCGGCTGATAACAGATTTTATTACCAGCAGAATTTCACCGGTTAAGTGTCCTTCAACTGTAACTGGACATTGTAAGAACGGCCCTAAATATAAGGTTATGATAATAATTGTATACTAATATACAAACATCCTTAAAAATTCATCATTCATTCATGAAATTACTGTTTTAACTGAATGTCATGAGTTATGACAATGCATGTTATTAGAAACTAGAAAAAAATCGCGCTATGTAATTTATTAACAATTATAAATTGTACCTATATATAAAAACAATTATTACTTGATGAAACTGAAAATAAGAAAAATGTATTGTTGACGTCACATAATTAGGTTTAATAGTTTGTCATTATAACATAGGCACCTATAAAATATATGTTGATACATTTAAACCCTGTGTTTAAGCGTTTAATATATTTTATAATATAATTATTTTGCTTAAGAATACTCCATCATCTTAATTTGTTTATATTTCTATAATTAAAATATGAATAATACTAACGCTATAAGTAAAATTAATTACTTTAATAAATTCTAAGCTTTGATGTTTAAGTAGGATGGAAATATTACCGTCCATAATGAATTTTGTTTTCACTCTACCTTATCAACCTTTCTTTGGCTTGTTATAATATTAAAGTTTTATATTGTATAAAATTAGGTGTATTGTTAAAATTTAATTTGATACATCGATATTTTTGGAATAAATAAATTAAATCTATTATAAAAACAAGTGTTATTGTTCATAAATTGAATGTATATCCAATTTGGATAGACAATAAAAATACCTTAAAAAAAAAAAAACTAAAACAACTGCTAAGAAATACTAAAAATTAATTAAAAATACAAATATATTTTAACTGCTAAACTGCTTCAAGTTAAATGTATTTAATGTATTTTAAAACAATTTATTTTCTCTTGTGATGTGTACAATATGTAAATAAAATCCATGTTGTGTATCCTTTAGGATAAATCAATACAAACCACCAGTATATCAATTAAAATGTTGCATAGGTTTCCATCAATAATATAAAAATGCATGAAAAAAAAAAAAATTCTAATATCATTTCAGTGATACTTCAAAATAGTTTATATATTTCATATCATTATAAAACATATTTATTTTTGGTACCTATCTTTGTTTTGCCTTTGGTAGGTACCTAAAAAACATTTACTATTGTTACAAAATATTTTTTTTGAGACAATTGTATAAACTTTATAGACGTCAATAATTAGACGCATGTTGTAAGACAAAAAAAAAACAAACTTATTTTTAAAGAAAATATTTGAAGACTAAAAATATCAAGACGTGATGGTAATATTAATATATTGTATGTGTTGAAATAATTTTCATTTCAAGAAGTTTTTTTTATAAATATAAAGGAATCTCCAAAAGTATATATTATATATCTTCCCTAGGCCCTAACCATAGATACTGGCTAGTACGAAAAAAAAATTATTAAATTATTAAGTACTACTCCCATCGTTAAAAATAGTAAAAAACAATACATTTCACAATTTTAAATCATTTTTTTTTTTTGGCTGTATACGTTGATGGAAAAACATTCATTTTTACGAATCGGAAACGCTAACCAAATTTAGATTGTATCCATCCTTCTGTACGATATTACGTAGTGCACGTATCCCAAGAGTCTGTAGCTAATAGGTAATAGTACGCACACAAACCACAAATTTCACTCAGTTTCCCCTACTGTCCCTAAAGGCACAGACAACATTAACCGATTTCAGTGTTTTAAGAAATGTGAGAGGATGTTTATATCACCGCCTGTACTCTGTAGTACGGCTAAACATTTCTATACATTTTCTTTTTTCCCGTGACAGATCGGTTTTTTAAAGGCTGACCGACTACAGACACAAATAAATCATCGTCAAAATGCGACGTTTTTCAATTTATTTTTTTTTCCCTCGGAAAAAAGTCCTTAACTAACAACGTATCAGATTCGACCCGTCGCGTCGGTTTGAGTACTCTGAAGGGACCGTTTGCAAACTTAGTGCAAACGACAGCTGGACTCTGTGAAACGGGGATGGCATAGAGATTACGGCAATAGACAACATTATTTTTTTCCAGCCATTACAACAATTATTATCAATTTATGCATGTCAGTTTTTATGTGTCCCGAGTGTTTCACATTGATATGTACTCGATTCAATAGTGGCCGGATATTTATTTGTTTATCGGTTCCGGGGGTTTTAAATAATGTCTATAGAAATAAAAAACGTCAATAAGATACGTCTCTTGATTTGGCAATATTGCAGGTTCGTTCGTAAACGCGTAAAATATTTGAAATTTTTAGTTAAGCGGGTATACAAGTACTTTGACTGATAGAATATAAGTACTAGGAATGTTTTCATGTGCAAGATTGGAAATAGAGTCTAACTATGTAGTTCTGTTATCAAATGGAATAATGGCCTCTGTATCGTCCTGATGTTTAATGCAAATGTGTTGTGTCGACGTTTTTGATTTTTTTATGGTAGGTACCGAATTGATCAAAAACGAGTAATTGTCTATATTATATGTAACTATATTTTGGTTTAATATAATAATATGGCGTCATCACGTCAATTTTTAAGATGTAGTAATAATTAAATTGCACAGATGCATGTAAGGTGAACAGTTTATTATAAAACCAGAACAATAGTATTATAAGAAAATGCACGATAGCCCTATAAAGTTGAAATATAAATTAATTTTTCAAAAGAATATTACATCGTAAAAAACGTTTGTAATGTTATATAGACTAAATAGTGAAATTTTAAATTACTTTAATACTGTGACTTGTGTTTTAAATGTGTTACTCGTAAATTTTTCATTGTTAAAATAATTATTGTGTCTATCACTTGGATGTGTAAGAATAAATCACATAACAGCACTCATAGACTTGACATAAATTTACTATATAGAGTTAACTTTTCGAATAAATTTCAGTTGAGTTATGTAAATTTCCCTTTTTTCTTTTGACCACCAACGTCTGCACAATGTGGGTAATTTTTTTTTTTTTTTTTTTTAATTTGTTTAGTTTTGATACTATTGCAGTAACCAGAGTGAAATATTAGACAAGTATCTAGTTTTTCTAAAGACCACTTTAATAGCATTAATCTTGAATGTTTCTATAGAATTAATGGACTTTTATTATAAGACATATTTTTCTAACGAAAATAATACAACTAAAATTGTTTGTTATCTCAAAAAAACCACTATTGTACGCACAAACAAAATTTAAAATAAATACGCATCCAACTTTAAAAACTACCCCGTAAAAATAAACTGCGATGATGATTTTGTTGAATGACAGAAAGTATGTATGGTGCCTTGTTAGTAAAACGAATGAATTCCATGTCTCAACATTCGAAAGAAAAATATACACTCCAAAAGCAGAAAGTAAAATGATATTCTTTCTATACCAAGAAAATGGTATAGTCATGATCGAATACCTCAAGTTCTGTCTTAAGTACATATTTGTTTACTACACATTAAGATAAAATTATATATTGTAGAAAACGTGTTACGTATTACGTACCCTTAATAATATGTATCTTTGAAAAAAAAAACCAAGACGTAACAAAATACATGCAAAACACAAAATGCTCTACACGTCATTTCAATCATAAAAACGGTTTCGTTTTACAACAATTAGTATGTAAAAATGTAATCAAATAACATTTTCATCATCACAAATGAAGGTTCATAAATATTTGTTTTAAATTACTAATATTTTATGGAGAAAATAATAATAATTTTATATGCCTATTTCAACAGAATATTAATTTATTCAAATTTTGATTTGATATTTGTTCAACGTCATTAAAAAGATAATAGTTTGACAAAATCTGCATACAACAATATGATATAGAAAAATTATAAATAAATATGCAACATTAGTATACACAATCAGTTGCATTAAATCGTGTGATTTTAGTTTATTATTTTTGGTTTTATGTAAATCATATTGTTTATTTTTAAATATTGAATTATAATGCACACGATGATATGAAGTCATATCAATAATAACATCAATACAAATTAAAAAAACTAAATTATTTATTGCAACTTTGGGAGAGAATAAACCAAGTAAAATATTATATTCGTATTTCCTGACTGCAATAGTTCATTTGTTACATTAAATGTTCCATTTCCCAATAAAATTTAATTAAACGTGTAAACTGACTTAGATAAAATTGTGTTCATCATAATATTATATTATAAAACGACGATATCAGTTATATATAATAATATGATATGATAAAATGCAAAAGTATGTGATTCAAACGGCACAATAATATTATGTTTAGTATACTTTACGTAGTTCAGGAATCTAAAATGTAAATATAAAAGTTAGCTGAGGTAACGGCGTAACCTTTCCCCATACCTACTTTTTTTTATTTAAATTTTTACACAGACAACTTTGGTGAGAATTTTCTACAAAACGTGAACTTAGGTTTACAGAGCTCCGACCGTTCCAGAAAGCTCATAGGAGCGTACGCATTCGTGCACAATAAACCCACGAAAGAGGGTTAGTTGAACAAACTGTGGTTTCCTGTATAGACTCGGGAGTTTGACTTTGGACCCTACAACGCGTACAAGTCAATTATTCAAGTGCAATATATTATAATGTACTATAAGCGTAAAATAATTTTAAATTATTTAAGATTGATCGCGGCATTATTATTATCACTTATTACCACGGTTTAATTTCAGTAAAAAAGTGTTTTTTTCATGATTTTATTTAGGTTTCAGTTACCATCAGTTGAGACTCGTCACTCAGTTTAGTAACAACATTATTCGAATTCGGGATTCAAACAATATACATAATAATATTATATAATGTACCATCGTCTTTTATAGGTTATGTTATACTTAACCATCAAACATTAGAACTATTTGTTGATTTACATTTTTTTCCAATTTGTTTTGTTTTTTTCATTATTCCAATTAACGGTTAAATAAGTATACTAGTATAATTACAACTAGATTTTCATCAAATGTACCTATATCAAAATTAATATTTTATATAAAGGTTGAACATTTTTTTTTTTATATTATTATAATATTATGTTTTCAATCATTAATCTCTTATCTCAAGAGTAATATTTTCGGACACCTGTGACCTCCAAAACCAAAGACCATTTTTATCCGACCAAACCGATAATGAAAATAAAATCGAAATCGCTAATCTCCTACACAATTGTAGTCGGCCCCACTCGTGTAATAACTAATATCTGTTTCGTTCCATATTTCATTACCTATAATAATGTACGGGATTTATCTAATTTTATTGTCTGTCCATCGTGTACCTGTTTTTGAAACTATATGCATCGAAACGTGATGTGCAAGCTCGTGCAAACCATTCGTAGAATGTGATAATTGTAAAAGAAATTAAAATTGAAAATATAGAGGTGATATAACCTTTGGGTTACGGTTTTATTAACAATTATGTCATTTACACTCACTTGCCTATGAAAAATCAATAAGTCGTCGGTATACTATTATTTCCATATCAAACTCTGTCGAATACAATACGAAATCAAATTAACACTAAACAAAATTTCTGCCCGTTTCGCTCAAAACTCAACTGTTTTACTCCACTGTTTTAATTGTCTTGTTCAGTTTTAATTATATTGACTGTAATGAGTATAGGTATATTTATTTTTGTAATCGTTGAGCTGTATCGTTACGCAGCGGAGTGACCTCTAATTAAAAATAATAATTAACGATCTTGTGAAAATAAACATAGTTCTTAAAGTTTAAGGATGTTGGTATTAGGTTGTAATAATATATAATTATCTAAGGTAGCTTTATTTTTCATCAAATATAAAAGACAAATGTCTAAGAGTTCTGTTCAACTATATTATGGTTCTATAATACGTATATATTATATTTTTTTTCAAAGCCCCTTTGTTCGTTATAATTTTTTCTAGGAGACGGAGTGTTCTAAAAGTCTTAAGTAGACTTACCTACTATTTTAAAACGTTATTGTCTACTCGTTAGCTCACTAAGATTATTCAAATAGTTTTTGTGTGTGCAGAATAATAAATAAGAGCAAAAGATAAAATGTACTATCCGTAAATACATACATCAAAGTAGGAATCTATCATTGTTCTTTACAAATAATTTATCCACTGAACATAGGTAAACTAAGGTATAATAAAATAAATTGTAAGTAATGACGATAAAACTATAAACATAGTGTAAATACAGTAGTGTCTATGTGTTTTCAGCAATTTAATCGAGGAAAATCAAATGACTATATATGTTCAATAAATAACATCCAACAATGCTATTTTGCGTTTCATTTTTTACTCTAAGTTGAATCAATTTTAAACGGAAAAATAAGTATACAAACACTCTTGCTTTTTTTTGCAGACAATCGTGTTTCTTACTTTTCCTTTTTTGTTTTTACAATAGAAAATGAAACATAAACAGAATCAGACATTATTTTCTTCACAACATATTTTATATTATTTTTCTATATTTATTAATTGATTTTAAATTTTTATTGTATAAAGTAGGAGTTATTTTTAAATACCCAAATCAGTCAAATTAAATATTTATTCATTAATGTATTGGATACAGAAGAAAATGTCAATGTGAAACGTGTTATGTTATCGTGTAATTTTAAAAGCTTATTTTATGATAATTAAATTACTTCTAAATAATTAAAAATAAATTACGAATTATAATAACAATAAAAATAATATATATATTTTTTTTTAAAACTGACATACAATCGCACAATTTAAAATAATACAAAAAATTAAAATAAATTGAATTAAAGAAAAAAATTGTATTCATTCAATGGAGCATACTTACCTACCTATAATCGACAAAAAAATTACTGACTGGAACGAATAAATACGCAATGCAACACCATATTATACATAAAATACATTGTAAAAGTTGTAATATGTTTTTTTGTTTAAGAAGTACGGCATGTATCTATATGTATATATGTATGCAAGTAGAGTAAATTCAGTGTTTAGGATAAAAATCGAATTTCAAATAATATAATATGTTAAAACCATTTTTCTGTAATAAATAAAGTTCAAACATGAACAAATCCACCGTAGAATGCATTCTAAAGTAATTTTACGGTTCATTGCATACGAAAAAGTCTTATGAAATAAAATGAATTCATTACATCGTCAATAAAAACGGTCGAGTGCGTAAAATATACTTTTACAAAAACCAAGTATCGCTACTACTTGGTAGAAAGCTATTTAAATCAATTTGTACTTGGATTTTATGAACTGATTAGCTTTTTTATTCGATACCAATTGTCCATTGACCTTAAGTCTTTAACAGGTAACGGTCTCCAAAGTATAGTAATTCAATTTTAGACGAGCTTTTACGATAGTGCGACCTCATAGCAGTTACTGCCGTAGGTATACATTTTAACAGATCCCAGAGTAGTAGAACGATTTAAAAGCCCCCTAGGGAGTTTTAAAACAGAGACACCGTTCTTTATCTTAATAAAATAGCTACTAAGTTACATACCAAGGATAGTTTTATAATACCACGCGGAATACTACGAAATACAAAACAAAAATATTTCTTGATATTTTTTTAAAAACTGAAAATGTAATTGTCAAAATATTTGAGTGTGCAGGTCAAAACTAATTTACCGTAGTGTTCTACTTCTAATAATTTTGGCTCGAATTTTTCGTATTGGCTCCATAACGAGTTTCATTATATAGAAGGAAAACATTTGTATAAGTGAAATTTTCGTATAGAATTTTTTCTATAGTATCTTTTACAGGAGAAAAACCCACACATATGATCTCTAACTTTTAAGCAAGTAAAATATATTTTGGTGTATACCGATATAATTCTGTACAAAAGTTTTATTAAATAAACTAAGCTAAAGGCAAGATTATGGTTGGATGATAATATGCACTCGGGGGAATTCGAATCAGGTTGGGGTAAAATTCGTTATTGTTTCGTGACTTAAAATTATAATTATAATTATTAATGAATATTTGCTTGTTGACATAAGACAGGAGGTACCTATATATTAATTGTTTCGTTTCAGATCTTATCGATGTAGAACAGAAGCACAATAAGAGAAATAAAAAAAATATAAATACTAGGGGGTATCTCTAAAAAGAAAAAATATTTATTTCAATATAATGTGTGCATAATATTATAAACTTTAGTATATTTTCTATGTATATAATAATATACTCTTCAATGAATCAATGGTTAAATTTTAAGTTAAATTCGCATGGAATTTATATTCGTTAGGTACAATATTATTTTCTCTAATATAATCAAAAAAAGAACCATACATTTTTTCCATAAAAAGGTCATCAAACATATTGGGTTCTAGAAAATTGGTGCAGTGGACCGTTTAATAAACAAGGAGGTGCCTACAACCCATGCTTTGATGATACTATTATAATAATATGAAGTGTAAGGTGATTATAGATTTCAATAATAAATATTTATACATTTGTCAGTGTTGAAGTTTATAAATACTTACAATGGAAAATAATTGCTCGTGATAAAAATACATCAGCGAAGGTTTGGCAATAAAGTTAATGAGTTCGGCAGTGTCAGCGAGGCGAACACGAAACAACAAACTCAAAAATGTTGTAGGCGTTGTAAAAATATAGTTTAGCATTTTTAGAAACCCTATTAGCGGTATTAAATTAATTGTTGGTAAATATTTCGCCAATAAACTACAAATTATTCACACGGTACGTATAAAACGTTTTAAACAAAATATTATTGTTGGGTAAAAATAATATTAAACTTTTATGAAATGCTAGTATATAATATATTATTCTATAAGAGGTTTCTAATATAAGAAGATATTAAAATTGATATCCACATCGAATAAAGTGAGTTAAAGAACATATTATACAATAGAAAAGAATTCTATACACACTGTAAATTATTTCCATATAAATATGGAATACAATAATATGTCGTAAATAGAGTCCACGGGAGATGAACGATTAATATTTTTAGAGGGCCACTTAAGAATTTCGGAAAATTCTTCCGAGGCCATCAAACTCCATCGTAGGTAATCGAAGTTTATTCCAAAAATGTAAAAATTAAAAAGGCAAAATAAAAAAAAAACATACGGATATTAACGAAAACCTCATTTCGCGTTCGCTGACGAATTTAATATTAATATTTAAAAATTTAAACATCGCAGCCCGATAAATAGCGTCTACGTGACTTATATTCGGGACAGTGACGCGGTTAGGTCGAATAATAACCAGCGAGTAAAATAACGGCACTTGCTTACTGTGAGAATATGTCCAAGTCGGAACTTCCGGGAAGCACGAGACGGGGCAACACCATGCCGGGCCGATTCTTCTTGCGTGAACGGCAGGTGGACGTGGACGACGCAGCCGCAGCTGGGTGGGACGCGAACGACGTGGACGACGACATGGTGGAGGCTGTGGACGACGTGCAAAAGTGCCAAGCGGTCTCAGTGGACGCCGACGACGAGTAGAAAGGAGTGGACGGCGTGTGCGTGTGTGGTGAAAGGATGGTCAACCGGCGCTCGCATGACGGCAAGGCGAGCGACAGGTGCGACGGCACGGACGTCCGGGTGGACGCGAACATGCCGCGCCGGCGGTCGGCCATCTCAGCGGCGGCCGCCGTGGCCGCAACGTCATCCAGGCCACTGTCCAGAGACTTGCGGTCGTCCGCGGCCATTATGAAACTGCTCCGGTGCAGGTGGTGTGACGTGGACGGCGGTTGGGGCGACGGCAGGCACTCCATAGATCGGCTGGTGCCAGCCACTGCGTGGCCGCTGCCACTTGTGTCCGCCGACAGCCAGCGTCTCCTGTTCTCGCCAGCCGCCGTGATGGCACCGCCCACTCCACCAACGGCCACGCAACCACAATTGTTCATCGTCATCGGCCGACGGGCGGCGCACGGTTCCTGGCAACTGTAACCGCGACGCACTACCGCCGACCGTTTTCGCGGTGACCGGTCAGCATCGGCCGCCACCGACGCCGGACGTCCATCCTCGTCCTCTTCGAGCGTCGGTGCCGCGGTCACCACCTTTTGCCTCTGAAGCGGTCTCCAACCACCACCGCCACCGCCACCGGCCGCCGACACTTCGATCGTCGCAGATGTCGACTTGTACGTGGACGCTGACGACGGTCTGCCGTCTTCGCGTTCCGTCGCCGGCGCCGAGTGCCACTTGACGGCCGACAGTGAAGCCTTACTTCCGCTGTCGTGGCGGGTCTTCTGGTCCTCCACGCTTTTCGAACCGGCCGTTAACAGCGACGGTTTACGGAGGCTGCCGCTCGACTTTGGACTTTGGTCGTTTTTTGATGTCATTTTTGAAGTGACGATGGCCGTTTTTTGTATTTCTTCGCTTATTTCACTCTGCGAACGCGGTAAAGGTTATTCGACGAGCCTAAAATATACAAAAAACCGCCATCGGGAACGGCCAAGATGAAATAAAATTCTTTCGGTACGTCAATTAATTAAATTCCCCGACCCATCCCCCACACACATCCACCCATATTATGTTGGCTTTTTTTTCAAAACACAATTTTGATCCAGAGACTGTGGAGAGGATTACTATTCAGTACATATTAATATAGAAATGCAATAATAACGAAAAATACGTCGTAACGTGAAACAGTGAAGGTCCGCATAGATTATTGCAGCTCACCAATGGGCTTTGAGCGTTTTCGGAGTAATTTTGGCAGTTGTGACGGATGTTTGGGTTGTCCTTCGATAACGAAGCCTAATTCAATTTGTGCACGTGATCGAGAGTGTCAAAGACGAAATAATTTTCTCTCCATACGTTTATTTAGATTCCCCGCTACATCCCATATTATGTAACCTTTACAAAAAAATGTTAGTTTCGGAGACGGTGGCCTGTCAGACAATTTCTATTCGGTCAAAAAAACACGTCGCGAAACTTCAAGATAAAACAATAATGGTATAAAAACAAAATAAAAACAAAAATGAATTATAAAGAAAGGTCATACATCATATTATAACCCAGCACGCTTATTGATATTTTGACGATCCAACCCTGTGTAGAAAAATATAAACCAGGTTTCAAAAGTTAGAATAAATGATGACAGTAACATTATGACACGGCCAGACATCGAAAAGGCAATAACAGTGAAAAATACGTCGAAACGTGAAACAGCAACGGTTTGAGTAGATTTTTCCAGCTCACCAATGGGTTTTGGTCGTTTAACTCACACGTATTGTGTCCCCTTTCAAAAAAAACCTAGTTCTGAGTGTGACCTGTTGAACGATGACTATTGGGTCCAACAATACGTCGAAATATGTGAAGACTGTTGAAGACTATTGAAGCATATATGATATAAAAACAAAAACCAAACAACAAGAACGAAGAATGAAAAAAGTCACTAAAATAATATTATTATATAACGCTGCCCAGTTATCGATATTCTGACGACCCGACCCTGTGTAGAAAAATAATTGTATTATAATATTATACTCAACCACTGGTTTCATCAGTTAAAAGAAACGATGACAGAGATTATGACAATGACAGATATCTGCAGACCCGAACAGCTATAAATGTTTTATAAATTTATATTGCTCGGTTTTTGTTCTTTTGTTCAGTGGTATACGCGCACGGTCAGTGAACAAACAAAAAACTCATTACAATCGCGAATAAATATATTTTAGTTGCATGATACATCTTCCAGAGACGGAGTCTAATGAAAAAATGTGCGCGGGCCCGTTTCCTACTACCTACACATGGCATTCTATCTCTGTCACTTACAAATTTAAGAGTTTATTTACGAAATGTTTCATTTCGTTTGATATAGATGACTTGACTTGACCCATAAATAATTGCATTGTACAAATCAAACACGCAGAATCGAATGAGATAACATTGCTGACCGTTAAATGATATAACATACTGTTACCTATTTTAATTTAGTTATTAATTATTGATTATTTTTTTTTAATAAATTCTTATCATGTATAATCTTATAATTCTTATAATCTATTATTAAAGTGTATTATATTTACTGATGATAATAATTTATGAAACATTATATGTACCCATAAAAAATGCATACATGAATAAATTATTGATGCATAGCATACAATTTTAATAAATACATTTATGTTAATACACTGGTAAAATGTGAGTTTTCGTTGACATTATCATGATAATGATAACTTTGAATTCTGTCAATGATGAAAACCTGATATTTCACTGAAAATTTAGATGTGTGCCAATGTGTCATATTACGAAATTCGAATATCAAATCATTCGTTTCTCATTTATAAACATTTAAAGTGTATACAAAAAGAATACGGTGATACTGTTTTATGCATTATTAGTGCTCCGTCACACCGTGCACTGCGTAGGTATACAACTTACATGTTTACAAATGAGAAACAAATGATAAAAAAAATGTCATTTCGGTGATGCGAAAATTGATTGAGAGACGAGTATCAAAAGAACAAAATGTATTTGTAAGTATAATAATATCTAATAACATATTGTGTCAAGTATTAGAATATGATACAATATGTACTTGTAATGATTTAAAATAGTACGTATATTGTAACTACAAAAAATATTAAAAAATCCTTTTGATTTTGAATAATATTAGGCTTTTTCTTTTTATATATTTTTAGATTCTGAGTGGAACGATGAATGTATTGATTTTACAATGATGTGTGTTTTTTTATTTTTTTTTTTATTTTTTTATTTTTTTTGTGTCTGTGTACACGATAAGTAGTCGAAATAATGCTACGATTTTCAACTTCAGTATCTTGTTCGATCAGAAAGTGAATATCGTTGGTGCATTGGGGAGGTCAAAATTTAAATTTCCCAGTAGTTTTCAAAAGCGCCGGGAAAAACAAAAGAAAAATTAAGGAAAAACGGGAATTTTTACGCAAAATCTGTTTTCGAGAAAATCGATTTTGGTTTTTGGTGTTACTTTAAAAAAAATGACAGTGGATGCATGAAATTTTGACTGAATGTTTACATTTCCATTTTCTATACACGATAAAATTTTCAAAATATTTTTGACTTATTTTGAGCTCTTTACTGACATTGTCAGTTTTCATTTTTTTTTAGTTTTTTTTCTAAAAATATCAATAAAATTTTATTTGTGGATAAAAAAGCTTGAAAATTTAATAGAAGGCTCCTAGTATATTGTTTCAAAGGCAGATGAAAAATATTAAAAATCGTTAGTCACAGTTTTTTTTTATAAGCATTTAAAGTTCAAAAAATGACAAAATATGGAAAAATCACGAAAATTTGCAAATTATTTCGAGTTATAAATTCATAAAAATTTTTCTTTTTAAATCTAAGATATGAAAATGTAATACAAGATTCCTTATAATATTATCTACCTTTATCAAACAAAAAATATCTATAAGAAACTCAAATTAAATTTTTATGGGCGTTTGAAATTCATATTTTTACAACATTTGATATTCACTCGATTTCTTACGTAACAATTTTCTTATTTTGTTGTAATTAAAAAACGACTGACTGTAGAAACTTGAAAATTTCACTGAATGTTAATATTAGCATTTTATATATACGATAAAATTTTTAAAATAATTTGACTCTTTTTGAGCTGTTTACGGACATTGTAAGTTTTCAATTTTTTTAGTTTTTTTTTTCTATAAATATCAATAAAGTTTTATCTGTTGGGCCAAAAAGTGTATAAATTTAATACAAAGCTCCTGATATATTGTTACAATATCAGTTGAAAAATATTAAAAATACATAGGCACAATTTTTTTTTATAAGCATTTAAAGATCAAATTTGGACAAAATTTATCAAATTTTAATTTGAAAAATTATTTTGTAGTTAAAAATTTATAAAATGTTCAATTTTTGTATCTAAGAATTGAAAATTTAAAACAAGATTCCACGTAAGTAATTAATACTGTTACCAAAAAATCTAAAAAATACATTTACGCAGTTTATTTTTATAGTCATTTTAAGTACAAATTTGGACGAAATTACATATTAAAAACCTAGGATAACTATTTTAGTTATTTTGTTGTGATTGTATAATATTATTCGTGGGTACTTGAAACTTCTAAAGTATACTATTATATATCTATGATAGTACCACGGTTTTTTGTTGATGTATAACGCGTTATAAGTACCTAATAAATATTATGATATGATTAATTTGGAATTTATTATAGGTACCTAATATAATATTATGTCTTATACCTAGACTAACATACCGTCTCCGCTCAGAATCGTTTTTCTTATACAATGATATTATATCATTGAATTCAAATTTAATACCATCCATTATACAGTGACCCACTTGTAACCTACTGTACAGCAGAGCGAAATCCACTTACCCACCTTTTTTTTTATTTCAAGACATATTTTCATGTTCTTTTAGAATTTAATTAGCGTTGCCTAATCATTAAGTTGTAAAACTTCACAAACAAATGTGAATGAGCCTGTTTTTCGTCTCGCTGTAATTAAACTTTTAACGTCAGTATTTAAGCTCTAAACATTTAGTGGATACTTCTAGTGATAAATATGAGATCCGAATGTGGTAGACGAAGTACGCTTTTTTTTTAATTACACGCTACCTAATTTGTTTGATGTTTCTGAATTGTTTTCGGTAAGTTAAGTAACGGACGCGATAACTCCTTCGACCGCAGGGCGGAAGTGCGCACCGTATACACTACATATAGCCAGACACGCATTTCACGATTGCAAAATATGAGAGCGGCCGTGGTCAAATTCAAAAAATTTTAAACTCGGATTTAAAATCGTACGCTTTTGCACCGCACCGTAGTCTACGATACCGGCGGTCCCTGCGTATACTACCCTTTTGTCATATTTGTACAGTGCCGCAGATATAATATATATGATATTGAAATCCAGGATTTGCTGGCGGCAATGTTAAGAATCCCATGGTAATCCCTAGCCCCGTAGGATGAACCGAGCACACGTTGGCCGCGTAAAGGGCAAAATGTTGAAGAGCAAATCCCCACGCCGGAACGATGTGTGGTGGCTCGACAAATCTGCAAAGTAAAACGATGGTGGCGAATATGGTCGGCGTCGCGGCGCGGTATAAGCGGTGGGGAATGGTAAGGGGTGCGGGAAGGGGACATTTGAATTGCAAATTCAAAGGGCCCGGTGGGTATTTTTCGTCTCGCGGAGGTTACTGTTACTACAAAGCAACGATCCAATTACCCGTATACACACTTTTGAACAGAAGTTTACGTGTCGGGTGCCCGGATAGATTATTATCGGAAAATCAATTTGAAGCGGAGATATCACTGAACAAAAGCGTAAATAACTCAGTGGGCGTTTTTAATTTATACCAAGAGGGTCACGCTACACACGGTAACAAAGTTTTCGAGCAATAGATAGAACACGTTACGATTTCGCGTAAAAAAGAAAAATGGTAATAATAATAATAGAAACACACCTATATGTACAGTATTTTATGTTAAACGCTATTACTGCACGACTATTTCTATACCTACGACCTACGATAAAATAAAAACACTACACCGAATAGTATAGTATTATATATACTAAATATCTAAAAAAAATAATTGGCACGCGAAGTACCTAAACACATTAAAATAAAGATTGTTAACGGGCACCATACGATGATAGATATTTAGACTTTCTATGCATTTTTTTCCAACGTTTAACTTTGTATCCATACGACTCAATGAACTAAATAATCATTAGTATGAAAACTACTTTGGTCGCTACATTGATGATATTATTTATGTTACTATCACATACAAGTAAATGTGTGAATCAGAGTGTGAACTTTGTAAAGAAACTTTTAATGATAAATTTAACAAATTAAAATAATTTCCATTAAAAAACATAATTATAATTTTATCACATTGTCAAGTTATTTAAAATATAAAATTATTATTGATTTTAAATCTAGAACATGGTATTTTTATTTCAAATGAATTTTTAAAGCATCTATTACGATATTAGTTTTATAATTCTTTTTTTAAAACATCCTTTACACGATTGTTTAAAACATTAAAAGAACTTAACTTGGACAAAAAAAGAACAAACTATAGATGAAGAAAATAGATTTAAACTCGCTTCGCTAACCATGGTTCGAGTCATAGTGGAATATTATTATACATTTAACAAAAATGATAAATTGTCACATTTTTTATAAAAAAAACTATATTATGAAATGAATAGTTTATTATTGTGTAGTTTATAGAATGTACCCCACCATCCTTTTAGTTCAAAAGCTACGTTATTTATAGCTTTGTACTTAAGCCATAATAATTTATGGGTAATCGTTAAATAAATAATTTAAAATTTGTTTGGTATTGTAAAAATTTTAAAAAAAATACCCGAAACTTCTCAACTATCATCTTACTATTAACCATCATACTATTTTCTATAATCTATAACATTTACAACACCGTAGGTAAAATATATGTTTTTTTTTTAAAAATTATGTTACAACTTAATATAACAGTAGAGAATTTAAGTTTTTCAAAACTACATTTTTTTAAGTTAACGTTTATTTTAGTTTAAAATGGTAGAGCATAAATTTCACAGAGGGATTATTTTGCAAAAACTATATTCCTAAAAAAAGAAACAATTCCACAATCAATAAAAATTAAACAAATTTATCCAACAATTCAAAATATAAGTTTCTAAACTAGCATAATATAACACGTTCCTAATTTATTATTATGTATAATGTATTACTAAGGAAATGAAAAATTGTTTGTTTAAGTAAATTAAAGGTAGAATAATAATTTATTGCATAATATGATATAAAATATAAAATAATATAAGTAAATAATAAAATATTTACTTAATATATAGGGAATTATTTTAAAATGAAAAAAATGGATAATAATATAACCAAAAATCATTTTTTATAGTATAATTTAATAAATATAAATCACATCGTTTTGAAAACACCGAAAACAAATTTACCCATTCTGATTTTCTATTAAATAAATGTACACTCGAGTAGATCACTGTAATTTTTCATTGATCATCGAAAGTAAAACGAAAATTGAAAAATTCTTTTTCAGGCAATTGGAAATGTGTTTCATTGCAACATTAATTTTGTTTTCATTTTTTTTTAAAGGTTTTTATTGAGTGACCTCTGAAAAGTATTTCAGATATCAGAATATAATAAGCTTTAGGTTGACGGAAGTAAGATTATGATCATCAGAATGAATAATTAAAACACTTATTACTTAACGAATTTTATAACTTGAATTTTAATTGAATTAAAAATGTGTATTCGATTATTTTTAGTTTAGACAAAAAATAATTGTTGACACAGTTTGTTATTATTGTCTTACAACATTATAATACAGATACGTCATATCAATATTCGTTACAAGAACATATTAGCAAATCATACTCTAACTTCCTAAACAACTAAATCAACATATTATATTCATGTTATTATGAAGTTTAGAAACTTAATATCCTTGTTATTATTACTAGGTAATACATCGAATCGTAGCAGACGAATATTATGAATTCATGAATAAAAATTAATTTGTAGTAAAATGCAAAACAAACGAGTGCAACTGGGTAAAAAAAAAACATTTTAAATGCATGATGATTCGATGATTATTAAATAATAACATTTGTGATGTTTTCAATTGAATAAATTCATACGCTGATAAAACACTTTAAAAATATGAATATTTTTGTTTTAAATAATCAATTTTTTATCGATGAATTCCTGGCTAGATATATAATGTACTTATTGATTTAACTGAAATTATAAATGAGTTTATTTTTTTTACAGTTATAGTTAGTTAAATTATTTTCAAAGTAGCTAATTTTTATAATAGATGTACAATTGATGTTATTTAAATACGTTTGAACTCACGTTCAATTGAGAAATATTAAATCTATCATGAAATTATATTCATAAAAAAAATTGTCATAATATTATTTATTATAACTATTATAAGTGGCATGGTGAGTATATCCCAAATTTCCAGTATACAATCAAACTACATACCCACCGAATAAATTTAATAAATAAACT
The DNA here is from genome assembly GCF_005508785.2 of Acyrthosiphon pisum. Taxonomy (NCBI): domain Eukaryota; kingdom Metazoa; phylum Arthropoda; class Insecta; order Hemiptera; family Aphididae; genus Acyrthosiphon; species Acyrthosiphon pisum. The sequence goes on along the minus strand of NC_042495.1, from coordinate 99,969,859 downwards.
GAATTTTATAATTATTATAATTATTGCAATACTTGAAGAATTATATTTTATTATGGGTTTCATTTTAATCATAGAATTTTATAATAAAATGAATTAATATATTTGACTCAAAAGCCAAGGTGTACAGGATTTAGGAAGTAGATGTAATTTAACTTGGAAAATTGACTCGGCTGAATAATTCACTTAATTCCAATCACCACGCCACTGTTTAGTTTTCGTTAATTAATGATTACGTATTTACGTCATTCCTGTACAGTCACAATTGGTAAGAAAAATTGTTGTGTTGTTTATAAAAAAAATAATAAAATGTTCACGAATTGAACAAAACAAATATTATTATAACTATAACGTATTCAAAATGCGCACAAGAAATAAATTTGGAGATTTGCAAACAAATGTAAAGTTTATTCACGTAAAAAAAATAACGTCCAGTAATGATATTTTTTAATATAAAAAGGCATGTTAAAAATATTCTAGGTTTTTAATGTAATTATATTATTTAAATTTATAATACTTGAGAAACGCGTACCATCTATTAACTTTTTCTTTCTTACACTGCAGTAAAAAATATCCCCGCTTTGAGATGAAAAAATATATGTAAGAAAATATTATTATAAATACATAACTATTAAATCATTCTAAAATAATATGACTCTTTTTCTCAAATTTCGATTATATTTTTTTTATGTTATTTACCTTAAGTCGTATGTATGAAATATTCCAAAAAAAAAGAGCAAAGCAATAACGTCACAAAGAACTTGAAACCGTAAGCACGACTGTATTTTTAAGGCCACCATATTGTGTTTTACAACGGATTATGGAGGAAATGAAAAAAAGGTTTACCCACGTTTCAAAAAAAGATGTATTGTAATTAGTTTTTTCAACGGTCCGTTGAAAATCTATTTTACACGGCAAACCAGAGGTAAAATGTTTGATATTTTTAGGACACAGAGACCAACATTTCGAGTTTTGACTCTAATGCACAAAACGAATCAAACACATATACCTAGTATAATATAATGACAAAAAAGGTAGGGTGTCATCGTATATAGCAATAACAACAACGCGTCATTTCTACAATCATCGAAAATTCGTAAGATTAATAGGAAACAAATATTATAATTACGACGGGTGACAAAATATTATGTCTTCCCCCTACTCCTCCTCCTCCTCATCCCCGGATCTAAAATTAAAGCCGAGCTAGGACGTCTGGAAAGACGCCAACCAAACCCGCCCACCCGCCTCCATTACATTTAAAAAAATAATAAAAAATAACAATCATAATATTATCATTATAATACGTCAGCCAAACAACGCACCGGAACACAGATCGGCGAAAATCGGTCTCGGACTCGACGCGCGCACACGGCACCGGAAAATGAAAAACGGGAAATCACGACACGAACTGCGTACGACGACGGCGGCGGCGGAAAAACGTTCCGAGTGCACCACGCTGGGCCCGATTGAGCCTGTTGCCGCGACGTCGGATCGACTGTAGTCGTATTCGCCAACAATAGTGTTCGAGCGGCGGCGGCGGCGGCGGCGGCGGTGGTGGCCATGATGCCTCGCAAACCCGACGACCCGACGGTTTCCGATCGCCGCCGACAGACGCGACGTTTATGGCAGCTACTACATATCGCATACTATACAGGTATTGGTATATCGTATAATATAATATAATAATAATAGTAATGTGTGCGGTACTTACCGCCCCCCCCCCATAGGTTTTCCGTGGCTTACGATAATACCGATTTCAGCCACTGCGGCCGATCGACATTCCGAGCGACCGCGTTCGACAACGTCGAATCGTGTAGAAATTTGAACGATCGTGAACGCTGGGAAAATTTGATGAAAAAAAATTACGGCAAACGTATATCCAAGCCCATAGCATACCGCAGTTGCCGATACGTAAAATATGTGTCAATTGATTTATTCTTCGCGGCCAACACCGTATACCTAGGTATATCGTGTGTATTTAATAATAATGTGTGCGGTACCTGCCACCCATAGGTTTTCCGCGGCTTACGATGATACCAATTTTAGTCACTACGGCCGATCGACATTCCGAGCGACCGCGTTCAGCAAAGTCGAATCGTGTAGAAATTTGATCAAAATCGCTGGGAAAATATGAAGAAAAAAATTACGGCAAACGTATTAATATAATACCGGAAAAATAAATTGGAACCGGCTGAGCCCGTGTTGCATACCGCAGTTGCAGATACGTAAAATATGACGTGTCGATTGATTTATTCTTCGCGGCCATCACCGTATACTAGGTACCCATACAATAATGATAATATTGTTATGTGCGGTACCTGTCACTGCACTTAGGTTTCCCGAGACTTACGATAATAAATTTTAGCCACTGCGGCCGAACGAAATTCCGAGCGAACGCGGTTCAGAGGAGAATCGTGAACAAACTTGAACAACAGTGAACGTATTCAAAATTTTAAAAAGAAATAGGCAAACGTATTATGCTGAAAAATAAATTTGAAACGGTCGAGCCCATAACAATTTGCAGTTATGATACGTAAAATAGGTATATGTCAATTGATTTATTCTTCACGACGAACCGTATAGCTATACACCATACACAATATATATATACCTACCAAAATAGTTATGATAATAATAACAATAATATTTATTTATTTAGCTTACAATACGGGCGTGAGCCCAATTTCATATAGTATAATATACAGATTACAATAATGTGATAACAGTGAAAAATATAAAGATACATAAATACTTGGTTACAGGTTATGAAATAGAAAAGAAAGGGTCTGAATTGGCAATAGACATACAACGTCAAAGTGGTTCATTTAAACCATAATTTGTGGAGACGGTAGGTAAATTAAAAGAGGTGTGTTGACGAGTGTAGCGTGGAGGGACATTTAAAGGAATTAGAGAGAGAAGGTGCGGTGAGTCAATTTGCCCATTTAATAATTTGGATAAAAATGTGAGGTTAGCAGCACGCCTACGAGTCGCTAGCTATATTAAAACCGTAAAGTATGTAGTGATGACGTCATTAACTATGATTATAACATTTTGAATGCTTTTAAATCATCGTTATATTCAAATTAAGTATGAACTATACTATGTACGTTTACGAATAGTATCGATCTCGGTAAAATGTTCAGGAATTCAAAAAATAATTCGCCGATCCTTGGCATAATTTGTAATTTTTTATATATACATTTTATTTTAATGTATAGAATGGACCTTATCCAGTAAACCAGTAATTTAAATTTAACAATATACTCTTTGCACAAGTATAAAAATATTATTAAAAAAAATATACCATAGATACTTATCATAAATAATTATCTGATTCGTACGGATTGAAATACTTTAAATGTTTTAAAAGCATATATTGTATATAGATACCTATTATTGAACAATATTAGTACCTAGTAAAATCATAAACTGATATATTAATCATACTAAATTCAATTTTATGTTATTTTAGATAATTCTCCACTTATAAAACGTAATAATTATTATTTAGATTTTTTTTTTTTTTATATCTTTCGTTATACCGAATCATTTTTAATAATAAATAATTAAAATATAAAACATTTAATATATCATTCCACGTCTTGAAACAAAATACTTTTAAACATGATTGTTGTTTAATATTTATTCAGACTTTAATTTTTACCAGTTATTAACAGTTTGAATTATTATTATTTTAAAATGTACCTATAGACTTTATTATATATTTTATCAAATATGTAACATTATTATAACTTGAAAATAATTGTATTTTGGATGATGTGATTGATATGAGAGAACTTATTTATATCGAACATTCTATGCAAATATTATTCATTTATTAAAAATAAAATAATAAAACTATTGATTTCCATTACTATACAAGGTGATTGATCAAACATGCTCAAACACTTTTTTTTCAATAATTAAGTTATTCAAAATTTGATTTTTGGAAGTTTTAAATATACTTAAAGCCTGTAAAATTTTCAAATTCTTGAGTTTTTTTGTACTAATTAAGGAGTTTCATGTGGAGATAAAAACTTTTGTTTTTGAAATGAGTGCCCTACTTATTCCTACTGTATATTATTTTTCTGACGACATATCAGAATCAAAATTAACTTTGTGTACCTAGTAAGGATAATAGATCCATGATAATGGGTCTGTAAGATATTAGGACTATGGTGACTTTAAAATGTTGTAAATAATATTAATCAATCAACATAAATAGTTTGTAGGAATGTCCCAAGTATAATAAATACTAGATCTACCATTACTAATATTTTACATTTTTGTAAAACCATTTTTAAAACTATTTCCTTAGTTAAAACAGAGATTTAAATATCTGAGAAACAACTCGTTTAAATTTTGAATTAGGTTCATCAACATTTTCTAAAAGTTTATCCACTAAATCATTTACAGTAAAAGTGTGATGGGCGGGAGTCACACATTTGAAAAAGCGGTATTTGGATACATATAAAAAAATTCAAAAAATAAAAATTTGAATAAATTTATTTTTAAAGGCAAAAACAGGGAGGGATGAGCATGGTTGGTGAATCAACCTGTATAGTAACATTTTAATATGAAAAAAAATACATATTTACTTAATCCAAGGTTATGAATACCGACAATTTTCTGTACCGTCAAAAATAATTAAGATCGAATAAGTATTTATGAAGTATGAATAAAGTATTTACATATTGATTTCAAATGTATTATGCCTCGTTGTTTATGTACCAATAAGGTAAATCTAATTTTTAAGCTATTATACCATAAAAAGTTATTAAGAAATTATTTTAATTTCAAGATTTTTAATCTTGTACGGCCAGTTAAAATAAAAAATGTTATTGAAACAAATAATGGATGCTTAAAATACAGTTATTATATATTTTAATTTCGTCAAGTATATTAGAAACCAAACGGATTACCCTGAATAATTTTTTAAAATGCTCATTGAACTTAAAAATAATATTTTTTTATTCATATATACAAATATGTACAAGTCTTGAAATAATATTACGTTTCTCGTAGTTAGTTCTGATAATATTTGTCATGAAAAAAATTGATTATGTAAAAAATTGTCTTTGAAAAAAAATCGATAACGTTATTATATCCCTCTAATTTATTATTTATAAGCATGCGTCTTATCCAGCCCTTTACATAAGGTGTTTCAAATTGCATGAAACAAACATGGTAGGAATTAATTAGGCTATTATGCAATCACTGCCAATTTTGTCTAGCAAAATGTTAAAGACATCGCGTTTATTAAAGCTACTGCAAAATGAATGTTTGATTCATAACCCATAGGTTATACATAGGTAGGTCAGGTATAAACACACACTTCAAACTCTGATACTCAGCTTAATATAATTTGTTACATAAGGTTAAAATCGTTAACTGTTCAAGGAATTCAATTTCCACGAATTCTATTCATGTATATCTGGTTTTCGAAATATGATTTTAAGGGTTCTTTAGAGGTATGTTTAGTTAATTTGATTCAATAGGCAATAATAATTAATAAACACGGTTATTGCGTATCTACTAAGGAAATATTCTGAATACTAATTTGAAGATAATTTAATTATAATATTGACATGACTTCAGTGCTTTTTATTTGTAATATATTATTACACTATAATTATTATGCATTCGTCACAAATGTAGTAAAGGGAAACTTGTGAAACACAATATAATATATTTAATACTTAAGTACAGATTAGAAAACGAATTTATGGTTGTACGCATACTACAGTTATAATATCCCCGTACAACATTTGAAATAGAAAATGCTGAATAATAAAATATGTCACGTGGAAAAAACCTAACAGTAAATAACAGAAAATCACTTTTTATGTATCATTTATAAATTAAATTTAAGAATCAACACAACATGGTATTATCGAATAGACACTAGAATACCGTTATGATACCTATATATATTTATAAGTATGAATTTATATAGTTACATTTTTTTATGCAAGTCAAAGAGTGTAACGTGTGATTAATTATTGTTTTGAAAGTGGTTGTTGTTATTGTTATTATGAAACAATTATGTATTGTCTAAATTTACACTTAGATGAGTTTGTCTGATTATAGATGGCACTCAGTTTGACATTATCATTTAAAGTGAAACATAGGATAGTGATAATATAATAATAATAAAAATAATAATAATAATAACAGTATTCATTGTAAGTGTTGTGTTTATTCATGAATAAATATGAGTGATAAAAAACGTTTTAATCAACAAAAAAAGGGTGATTGTGCGTATTTTACGGTAAATCAGACTTTTGTCATTTTTATAATATCATGCGATGCCGTTGTACACGACACTAGCAAATATTGAACGATTGAACGCATAGTAATTATTACATAAACACACTCAAAAGTCTTTCATGTAGCCAAAAGCCGGCATTTCAACTACCTAGTCAAAAGTAATATATTGTCTGGATTTTGCAGTTATGCATATTTGAAGTAGTTGGACGATAAATTGAATACAGAACATGAAATACCACCTTAGATCGACTAAATGGAGACTGTACACCATGACAGCATGGCAAATTAATGATTTGTGATTAGTTCTGCGTACATAATATTATTATTATACACTATTTACTGTACACTTCAATTAAATTATAACTAATACAGATTGAACAATATTGTTATGTTGAATAGTGCGAATGAGAGTTATGCATCATTATACATATATAAGAGTGCAGTTACTACTTATAGTACAATATGATCTATACAATCAAATATGATGATATTATCACATACATTTGTGGCTGATATTCATTAATTTGTATCTATTACATATATAGTAAAACAACCATGAAATAAGTATTTTTAATGTCACCAATATTATTGTTATAAGAAAAGAAAAAAATAAGGCATTCGTTAAAAATGTCTACCAAGAATCATTATATTAATATATTTAAAACAATTAATAGTATTGTGTGGTATAGTGACAGCCACACACCATAGGTAAAGTTACCATAATATGAATTCGGTAGACGCATTATGGTTATTATAACTTTATAAGATGTTGTTTTAGCTATAACATGCTTGATCTAATCATCGGAAAAATATAGTGTATGTATTTATTTAGTCAATTTAACTATAAGTTAAAAACTAAAACTACATTATTTTTCACCAAACAGGCATAGTTATAACTAATATATTATTTTGGTACCTAATATTGACTATAATATTTTTAACCATAAAATAAATAAAAATTATTTTTTTCCGTGTGGCATGCGGTTGTGTACAATTTATGAGTTCATATTAGTTGTATAACTATATATACTTAATACTTTGGGGTTGATTGTATTTATACAATATGATATAATAATTGAAATAAATATTATTATTATAAATAAATAATTTTCAAATCAGTTCAAAAAAACAATAACAATCGATGATTGGGCTTAACCTCAAATATATAGTAACTAATAATCATAAAACACATACTAATTCAGGAAGCTTTTGATATTTTTTATGACCTATATAATATTATATAAATTTTTTGGTAAATTAAAATTTAATAACTATAAGAGCCATGTTTTCTATATGGTAGTAATTTAATCAATATAATTAATTATTAAACCCAGTTTAAGACTTGGATGTTCAAATCATTTAAAAAAGAACTGCAAAATATTTAGACTTATCGGAGGTCATTAATAATGTTTATGAAACGTTAAAAAAAAATTAATCAATTTAAAAGTCTTACTCCTTAATATTCGTCTTTATTGGTTTAAATGTATATAGCACATAGGTACCTATTATACCCATAATACAATAAGTAATTACTTTATAGTTATGAAAATAGAATTTTTATTACCTTTGCTGCCCATGTGCTTTCGAAAAATGAATTTTTCTTAAGGATTTTGAATGTATATATTATATTTTTAATGGTAGCAAGATGAATTTCAACATGAGTAATCAAAAAATACTTATGGATATTAGACAAACAACAATATTATTTATAGCTAAAACAAAAAGTGTAAACAATACTTAGAGATTACAACTAGCTACCATACTTTGTCACTTGTCAAACAAAACATTTGTAATTCTGTACCTGCACTATCTGTAACTTTAAAGATTCATTTTTATAACAGCCTTCTTGAAACATAAGAATAATTAAAAAAATAATAGAAAAAATATTCTTAGTGCGTGCAATTAATAATATTTAAAATTATTCTGTATTTTTACTTTACGATTAAAATTATTCGGTCTAACATTGATGATTAACTGTTGTTGAAATTGGATTTTGACCGTGATGTGAATATCTAAAGAAAAAGCCTGACTGTTTTCATAATTATTTATAGCGTCTTTATTATTAATTTTTTTTTTCCGTTACTATTAATACTTAATTTTTTGAATTTAATTTTAAAGGTTTTAAAAGGGGCTATACAAACTTAGGTGTATTATATGCTTCATAAATAAAAAAAAAAAATCTGGACAGGACACAAATACCAATATTTTTGGTCAATGAGCTCATCTCGGCACAGGTTAAAATTGATGTGTTTTAATATTAAACTTAAAAGCATTGGAAATTCATTGTGTATAGTATAATATATATATATAAATAAAACCAAAGTAATATTCTAAATAAAGCTCTTTAAAATATGTGATTTTTGTGTTGTTTGTAACTTCCATTTTATGAATTATAATTCATGGTTAAAATTATTTTATCGTATGATCAGCTAGTTATATACGTTTTATCTTTGGTCAAGCAATACCTACATTTAAAATAATTATTCTTTTTTTTTCTTAATTTATCCAAATTCTCATAAAAACAACGACTAAATTATTTGTATTGCAAGACAAAAGTGATTAGAAAGGCGAATAACTTCATAATTCATGGGTAATAAAAAAAGTATGGCTGCTTAGAATTTATTATTTAAAATAAGTATTGAGAGAATAAAAAAAGGGACTCTTAAAATCATATTTTTTCCTTACAATCGTAAGTATATTTTGTAATACGTTTTTAAAATTGTCTTATTGCAACGTTTGGAATAAAACAGAATATTATCTTGAATTGTACATTTAATAATTTGTCTCTATTTGTTAAGTTAAATTCGTGCTACGGAATGTAACATCCAATAAACATAGCTATAATCTGGTCAACTTAGAGCCTGAGGCCAAACAACGTTCCTTGTGTATATTCTGTGAAAATCAGCTTTCAATTACTGGCTTAACATGTTGTATTTATACAACTCTTATATTACCTTTGAATGAGATAAAACGAAAGAAAGCTCTCAGCGCAAAACAACAAACAGACGAAATGATTTAATAAAAACATGGGTTTCGTTTCGAAAGGGTTCGAGAGGGACAGAGAAAACCTTAAGGGTTTAATTATTTGTAAGATATGTTTGACATGGTATTTGCGGGGTACAATATCTATAGAATGATTATGTATTTTTTAAAAATATGAACATCTGCAGTTGTCGGTGTAATGTGGTGGCATCAATCTAAACATGTTAAAATATCACATCGAAAAAAATATCAAATAGCAGAGAGTGAATAGTAACAGTAATAAGTAACACATAAATCGACGACTATCGATTAAATAATAATTATGTTCAACCTATAATGTTCCATTTTGATGAAAATAATAATATTCATACACCTATATAGATTATAATATATGTCACGTTTATTTATAGGTCCATACAAATCGTCGAATATTGTTCCGCTTAAATTAAAAACGTATAATGACGTATGTTCTGAAAATTCACAAAAAAAAATATTTTTAAAAAATGAACTGATTGTAATGGTAACACCAACACGTTCAACTCTTTAATATTTATACATGTACATTGATCGAAACTTCGTGGCGTGTTTTTAATTATTTTACTTGTCAAACAGCATGCTATGCTTTGCTCCCATTATGTCAGGAGAAGAGAAGGTTCCACACGTTTCTAAAATAACTATTTGGTCTAATTTGGTACTAATTATTAGCAACATATTACACTATTGTGGGATTTGCAATGACGTCACACGTCACAGTTCATTAAATTAAAAATGTAACTCATATTCGTCATAGAGTTAATATACGTTTTTAGAAACATTCCTTAAAAAAAAGTGGTAGGTACCGTTTAAGGAACAAACAGAGTTTGCACACATCATCATTATGCTGCTTCTGGCCCCAAAATTAAAAATAATTGTCTTGCGACCAACGCCTAGCCTCTTACCTCATACTAATTAAAAAAGGATATTTTACTGGTTGGAATGTTTTGGTGGAGACATCAATGATTTAATTTATGAATATTATATTTTTAAATAATTTATAATGTACTTGCAGGAGTATAGTAGGTATACACAGTTCAATCAGTTTTCATGGTGACTATAAATTAGGTACCTATTTTGTAGTATAATAATAGTTGTATACGCTTATGTTATCATAGTAAGTACACATAACCACGTTTAATAACGAACGACTATACCTATAGTCTATAATTATTTACAAAAACAGTTTTTATTATTATTATTTTTTGTAACCATAACGTTTGGAGTAAAAGTAAATCTAACATTTAGTAAAACGGTTTTACGTAGGGTTTCTATAACTATTATTACTTATCAAACATGCATTTAACATTATAATAAGTTTATTGTTGCGTGCGTACTATCATGGTTGAGGGAAGATTCGTGATAAGGCGTCCACGAAGTATAATAATATAGTAAATGTACTATATAGTATCTATATATGGCCATGGTATGTTATAAAATAGTATATTTATTTTGAATAAACAAGTTTACCGTTTTCTGCATAATACCAAAACCACAAAATCACATAAGAACAATAATTTTACGAGGTTTTAAAAAATCACTTAAGTTTAGACTGAATTTGATTTATTACTAATAAACTATCAATAATAATATTTATAGCCTTAATATTTAATGTTGAATATAAAAATAACCTACTTCTATAATTGCATGAATTTAATAAGAAAGATTTTTGTATATGTTACAATTTTAATATAATTCATGCATATAATAAACGGTAAAATAAAGTTACGAAACATCGCATTAATGAATTAATTTTAATAAGAGTCAATTAGTGTTAGATTAATTTAAGTAAACACAACATCGATTAAGATAAAGAATATATTATACTATAACAATCGAGAAGCTTATATTACTACAATGTTTCCGGCATTCGGGCACTCTAAAATGATGTCATTGTTTGTACGTTAAAAATGAATGTCAATAAATAAATAATAATCAAAGTCGTCGTGGTATCATAAAATAATTAATAATAAGAATTATTTAAGTTGCTTAAATCGTTAAGATTTTAAGTAAGAGGTATTAAAATCTATAGTTTAATATGGAATTGCCTAATATGTTGTAAAATATGCCAAACAATTAACAAAACAAAATTCAAATTCTCGGTGAAGCATAAAACGTCGTATTGACGATACCTAAAGATTTTCCATTAAAATTTTTTCGTGTAGGTAGGTAGGTGTACACGGAGTGTATGTAAAGTTTTATGAAGTAGCACTTGCAATGTTAAAAAATGTCTAGATGACAATATTAAAGAAACCATTTTTCAAAAGTTTTCGCAAGAGTAAAACTAAATTCCGACAACCGAAGAAAAACGTTGATAAGACTTCAACAAGCGCATGCGCTTAGAATGGTTATTCGAGTAAGTGCACACATTTTGAGTTTAACAGCATACTATCAGGCGTTGACGCAAGTATCTAATCCCCAGTTTAGTAGAAAAAAAATGAAAAAAATGAAAATAAAAAAATGGTTAATTGTACAACGATATGTTGAGTGCAAGTCTGTATGCTGTGCATTAGGTACCTACTACTATATTTTTGTGTTAGGCACGAATTTGAATAATTTTTAACGATTTTTTTATGTAACATTTTTCTATATATAAATATTCAGAGTATTTGATGGAATTTCGTAAATATGTATTTTTAATGCAAAACAATAAGCTTGCGTTGTATTTTAGGGTACTTTATGAGTTATATAAAAATTACCTGTATCGCATTATAATATTGAAAATAACGATTGTATGTAGTCCAGAAATATGAGAAGTATTGACCATAGTAAAATAGTTTAGGCACTGAATATTTAGTACATTTTAATTAATAGATCTATAATCGAGTGTTCTAGTAAATCCATATAATATATTAATCATTTCGTTTTGTACAAATTCAGTAATAATATAACATTTCGAATAGTAAATATGAACAAGTACGCTACAATATTATAACATAATTTCCGCTAACTAACAATGTTCGTATTATCCCCAATAATAATGGGTAATAATTCCAATAATTTATCAACAATTTCCCATTTGTATAATCCTAAAGCACAACCTATCGAAGAGTTAAGTCTCCAAACAATATTGTAATATAATATATTACTATAATCAACTAATAGTACTTGTCAAACTATTTATGTTATACGGATATATTTATTAGAATGAAAATATAGAGTTATATTAATATTGATCATTATTTGAACTACGAATGTTACTAGTGTTAAATAATTATATGCAATATTAGAATTCAAAATGCTTACAATATATTACAAACCATAAATACTAAAAAAATATGACTAATAACTTAAATCAGTGCAATTTATTGATCATATTTTATTTCCTAAACACAAAGTGTACAATTGTATATTATCTTAGATAAAAAAGGAATAACAAATTAATTATATTTTGTAATGTTAATTGAACAAAACATTTAAAATATCGTAATAATTACAATAATATATTGTATGAGTGTATGGCTCATAGTCAAAATATAAATCGGTAATTTAGATTTATGAATAACCTATAGGTATATTTTCACAATATTTTAATGGTCGTAATAAAAATATTTGACTCGACAACGTTGCCAACTTTTTATTTCTACAGCATACAACGTACAAAAAAGTGTACTCGTCGTCTACAATGAGGTTTTAAAACTTTTTCACATACTTCTATAACTACTTAAAACAAAAGTATTCAAAATGAACAATTTGTAAATATTATGATTGTTTTGTATGAACTATTTGCTACTTTTATAAATTATTTCCTTAAACACTGCTACATGGTATTCCGCGTACCATTAGTGGTATTGCACGGTACGTACGATGTATCAAAGTTTGATACCATATCTGACCTACTTAATTTCAATCAACTGTTAATTTATACGATATTATGATAATAAATACATTTTGATCTGTTGAATAAATTATAAGGTCTAGGTTATGACTTCTACCAAGTAATTTACTTGAGTAATAATGTACATCTTCAACTTACTATTCGTATTATTATTTTACCCGTCTTTGGTCTTTCTAAACATGAATCCGGGACATTTAAATCAAAAAATAATAATCAATAAATTAATTATTAATATTTATTTATCATATGTTGTATAAAATCTGACATAAAAACTGTAACTGTATTATTATTATATTATTTCCTATTGTAATAAATTACTATTATTATTATTATATTATATTTAATATTAGATTTTGTATATTTTGAATGGTTGTACATTGATGACTAGGTGTTTAATTAATATTTTGACTAATTTAAATTAATATCTACTCCTCAAATATTTATTATAGTATCATTAATAATATTATTATACAAACGATTTGTTGAAAAAAACGTATTCTGATTTGTAAACTAAAACAGTTTAAGCGTCGCTATCTGCCGGTATAAACTTCAACAATAGTTACGGGTTATTAACCGAACGTTTATGTTACGATTTTTAATTCTCTTATACTTAATTATAATAAACAATTTACTTATATTACTGCAAAAAAATGATAAAAAGTCAACTAATAGAATATAAAGATCATCAAAACTATATGTCATGTATAATTTATTGATATATGAAAAACATTATAATTATTTTATACGTTTTCATACGCCTATACATTATTTCAAATAAGAATTAAAATTTAAAACTAGCTGGTATAAAAATATACCTATTATAAAAAATAATTTTGACTAAGTATATTCAGAAGTGTTCTTAGACGTATTTTCTCTGATATTTTACAACAACTTATGGGTTTTTTCCCTGGTAAATCGTATGTATCGCATGATATTTTTTAATAATTTAATGTATTTAAATTTATAATAATAATATTGTTAAAATATCACGGCGTTTTAGATAGGCTATTTAGCTACACCACTGTCGAGAGATAATTTTGTCCGTAATCTCCCAATAATAATAAAATAATGATATTGTTCTATTAAAATACTTCACAGCACAACTAGATAAGGGGGAAAGTCAATACACTTTGTTATATACCAAATTATAGTATATAGCTGATTTTATTATAACTGAAAGCAATCCTTAGCAAACTGCAGTTATTTATGGCAAAATTGGAACGCAAAAGACACACTCTCACACACCCACACATAGAATTGCATCCAATCAAGGTACCACAGTGAATTTCACAATATTTGCCACGTGCAGTAAATTTGTCAATTTTATGATGGAAACCCATTTAATTGTATAGATCATTTTTATTTAGATAACGCGTATTCGTGTTCGATTGACAGTCTATACGTAACATACTGTAGTTTGAATCATCAAGCCTATTGCAAAGACAAACATAGTCCTTTCAAACTTTTTACGAGTCTTTGTTGTATTGGTTCCATATTATATTTTTAAACTGTATCTATGATGAGTCTATATATTATATTATTGTGACACATTTGGTTACAAAACAATATTTGTCATAATATAAGATATAGATATAGTTAGTTTCATAAATGTATAATACATAGTCATCGAAGTATTGTTGTAAATGTTATATTATCTCCCCCCCCCCCCGTTTTTTTCAATGTTTACGTTAACTGTAATATTTTTTTGTAATATAATGAAATTTGGACAAATTTTTCTAAGACTAATAATACCATCGGTTACAGACCACTATTTTATTGGATTTTTCATCGTCTATGTTTACCTACTTCATACACTAATTGATTTTATATAAAGAAAATACTTTTTTTTAAATGTACACGTATACTATATGAACGCTTAAAATTTGTTTCGTATGAAGGGTTTAACAAACCCCAAAGTTGATATAAAGTTTCTCCCATCAAAACACAGCTGTTACACATCAAAATAATAGTTTAGACGGTATAATTTTAAAGTCAAATATCAAAGTGCCAATTCAGGACATTTGTTGCTTGTTTGACTTTTTGTAACTATTTCGTACATAGAAATCATTCTGCAAAATTACGTACAGGTATTTAATGTTGTAATGACCATACGCGTTTATAAAAATTTATGAAAATGGACTATTTATTATTTTTTAATATTATTATATATTTATATTACCTAATATATACACGTATTGTTAGACATAATGCAAATTATATACCAGGTTTGGATTGTAGTTTATTTTTTGAGTTGGCCCATCCAAATTAGTTCTTTAATATGAAAATCAAGATTAGTTTTATTTGTAAATTAATTGATTAAACCATACTAAAAATGTACACCTTATAGACTTTTAAATTCAACTAAAACTGTCTTTACTACAAAAAAGTGGAACATTGTAGCATTGTTTTTTCACAAAATTATCAAACAATTTTAAATTAAAATAGTATCATATTATACATTGTATGATAAAATTATATACAAACCGATATTTTAAAGAAAAATGTAGGATGGTTTATCGTTTACAAACTATAAAGTTTAGAATATAGACGTTTAACCAGAAGTTTCTTTTATCCGTTTATCCCGAATTAAATATTTTATCTAAAAATGTATTATTTTTAGTTAGCACGGATACACTGATTTATATTGAAACAAAAACAGTAGTTACGGTATAACTGAAACACATTTATTAAAGATATTTCGTATTCGAAAATCGTATACAGAGGGATTTCTTCATTTATATTTTCCTATACTCCTCCAATAATATTCAATGGGCACACGTAATTTGTAATTTGTATTCTAAATCAGTTTTCGGTAATCCGTCGTCACATAACACACGTTCAGTTATTATACACATATATATATAATATATATATATGATACAGAAACCGATTACAAATTCCGAACACAGAATCGAAGCCGCCAAGTCGCTATTATGCAAGGTCGATTCACGTGTATTTTGTAGATAGACAAAGCATGGTATACAAAATACACCTATAACACAGTGTTGTATAATGTTTATCCATTGTATTAAGACTTAAGGGTCGACATTGTAATAACGTCGTGCGTGCGCGCATTTCTATCTTTCGGCAGACGCAATATCGGTCCCCAGGGTAAATAAATAAAAATTTAGTTTGCTAAATATTATCGGGGGTAAAGCTATAACACTTCAACGCATTACATCATTGTATGCGTGGAATATATTATAACGTGTTATTAAGTAGAATTGTTTTAGGCTTTTATTGAATAAACGGTTTTCGTGCCATTATTAGGTATGCACTATCAAAAATTGTTACTTGGAGTGTTGAAAATAACAAATATCAACAATGTATTTTCTAAATTAAAATTAAAAACACAATGATAGAGGTATATAATAAAAATAAACAGAGATAGCATTCGCGCGATCTTGAATAGCTTAAAATACATGATACTATACATTTTTTAAAGTAGTTTCCAAGGATGAATAACTGTACGGTTTTTATTAAATTATGAAGTCAGACGTCGTTAAAGATTTTAGTTTAATTCTAAGTAATAAATGTATATCATAGACCACAATTTGTTAAACTAAATTAACCATAAAACTAATGAAAAATAAATACCAATTCATTAAACTGTAAATTTGTACACTTTTTTTTAAAATTATATCAAATGATAAAAAGTTATTTTTGGGACGAAAAAAAAACTACAGTAAGTAAATTATACTTAACATTATTATAATTTTAAATAATATTATATATAATACAGAAACATAATAATAAAAAATCATCGCGTAATAATTGTATATACATAGTAATGTGGAGCACTCTGTTGGTGTGCTAGTGTGTATATAGGTAAAGCAAGGAGCAAACTAACCAAACGATTTTTTGGCAAAATAAACATTAGATTGAGCCAAAAAGAAAACAATGTTCTATGATATATCTACATACTATATACTTCAGTAAAACATAATTAATACAAGAAGTACATAATATAAATATTTTAGGTATTTGTAAACAAGCAATTTTTGTATTTTTATATCTTACTTACCAAAAATAGTTAGTGTTTCACGAACATATTAATAATTGTTGATGTTTTGAAACTTACCTAGAACATAAAATAAAATATTGTTATTTAAAAAATCCAATCATAATAATATACGTATATTATTAAGAAACCATACAATTTAAAGTATAATTGAATAATGATTATAGATATAATATTATAATATAAATGTACAAAACAAATTGAAAAAGGTTTAAATATTGTCTTATTCAGTTTAAATGTAAAAAAAAAAAAAATGTTATAAGAATTTTGCTCTAAAACCATAAAAAATGTTTTATATTTTTAGGGAAAACGGCTTTCAGATAACGTATTATTAATATTATTTATATGAACATTTTAGCGTAGCAAACCTAGGTATGCATTTTTATATTTTTTACATTTTAATCATGCGACATGATTAATACACAAAATATTGATTTAACCTTCAGTATCAAATATTAAAAATCAAATTAATTTAAAAAACATTTTGTTAATAGGTACTTACCTACGTTAATTTAGAATGTTATAAAATTCTGATTAAAAAAGAAATGTACACTTATAAAAAGGTTAAAAGTGAATTACCTATGTATAAATATATTTTAATCATCATATAATATGCCTATAATTATAGAAGGGTGCTTATTATTATTTATTTTAATTTGAAAACAACATTGTCTGATGGAAAATGTTGTTATAACAATATTATATAATTATTATAACACATAATAATTACTACCCTATATATATTATATATGTCTATATGAAAGTGCAAATTTCTTAATAAGAATTTCGATAAAGTAACCTAGGTACCAAATTCAATTTACGGGTTCTCAAAACCAATTTAAAATTCCATAAATTGTCTGAAACAGAAACTCCACCGCTTAAACACTAACCTAACGCCACAAAGGTGAAATTTACGATATAGCCTTAATATACATTCGGGTATTATATCCAGTTAGTTTTTAGAAATTGTTTTGTTAAACATAATAAAGCGTTCCAAACAAAACAAGTTTTTTTTCGTGTTGCTGGCATTCCTAAATCGAGAAAACTTGTTATACTTACACGCACTTACGGTAATATAACCGTTTATGCGGAACACTGAACCCACCCGTAGTCCCCCACACTTTTACGTAAATACAATTTCGGCATTCGATTATTGCCGTTCGACACTAAAACATGTAATGGCCACACGCGATAGATGGAATAATTATTATACCTACTTCCGACATAATTGGTTTGCAAAATATTTCAATTTACGTATATTGAATTGCATTATTACCTATATAGTTTAATTATTTAATATACGACGTGTACAACATAATGATATTACACAGATGGTATATTTCTGTTCTTAATGAATGTATTAGAAGTACTCAATTAATTTTTCATTTTATTAGATTCCTATTGTGATGTATTTATCGTATACGTTTTGACATAATATTGAGAGTAAATAATTACACAGATCCATAACATATTTAATTTTGCTACGGAAATTTATAATAACGTGTGTAATGTGTATAGAAGTTTACATTGTAACCAGAAACTGTATTTTAATTATACTGTTATTATTTTTAAAACTCTCACCAAAACTCATTAATATTTAATATTCTAAAGTAGCATTAATTAAGCCCATAAAGTTATAATCCTTATTTTTCAATTTAACTTTATTTTAATAATCGGTTCAAAACTATACCCAAGATCAAAATATTTAATTCATAATAACATTTACGGATAAAACAGTATGTACTATATTACCTAAGTAATATACGTAAGTAGGAAATAATTAAATATTTAAATTTAATGAATGTCCAACGAAACGGCCAACAGGTAAGGTAATTTACCTAATTACTTACCTGGTACTTCGAAACGTTAAAAACAAATATCAAAAGAATAATATTATCTATTATCGCGTCAGACTAATCGTAACATATAACCCACGCGTTGTGGCATATAATTTATTGTAATTATTTATGAATAATGTGGTCGTGTATAGCAACACAAATTACATATTTTTTTTATGCATGATTAAAAGAACATAATTCATATATATTATATCATCTAGCAACTGGTACACCTATAAATGCTTAAAATATGCATAATTTAGGATTGGTTCATCGGTGCATAAAAAACATTTCACCCCTTGACAAACTGCACGCGATTTTGACGTCCGAAACGCTTCGATTAACATATTATTTTATATTGATGCAGATTTGTGCAAATTTTAAACTATAAAAAAAACATAAACAGTTTACTGGAAATCCCCATACATTGTTATCTCGTTAATTGGTAAACCGTATACCACGTCGGAGTTCTAGAAATTCGATCGATCTAAATAATACAAATCTGCAAATCGATAAACGAATTATACGCTGTCCCAAGTTCAATTTGCACATGACAAAGGCTGCGGTCCGGCCCAAACACTGCCCTACACCGATGCAGCTCTGCTGTAACGCGTGTGGGTAGTTACCGCAAATTATAGTTTATTGTTCGTAGGTATATAATATATTATAATGGGAATACCCACTATGGTGTTCGAATTATTATATTAAAAGGCGAACGAAAATCACCAACGCAATTAGCCTCAAAGGCTAATAGACGACTTTGTGCGACTATATATAATATGCATTGTACCCACTACGTATGCATATAACGCAATGACACACTGCATTATAATACCACATGCATCACTCGTTATATTATACGTACAATATATTACAGTAAATAAAAGTTAGACCGTACTCAAACATAGCGTCGGTATACGTTGCGTGTTCCACCTACAACTACAGCTATTAGGTATAGCTGGTATATAGGCGGTCGTAGTAGTACGGTTGATCAGTATACGTACCTACAGGGTGACTCACCAAGCACGCTTACCCCGTCTTTCATTTTAAAATTAATTTGTTAGAATTTTGATTTTAAGAATTCTTAAATAACAATACACTCAAAGACTATATTATTATTATTTTCAAAATCTAGAGTTTTTTTTTTTTACGGGATCTCGTGGAGATACAAACTTTTGTTTATCTCCCGTTCTAGTGTGATTCATTAAGCAAATCATTTTTTGAAAACTTCAATGTGCCTAGTTCAAATTTTGAACGGTTAGTCCCTCAGTTGTTAAAATTTCTGTACCTACTAAAGATTATAGTTGTTGTCCTAAAAAATTAAAAATACAAAAATACAAAAAAAAAGGTTATTTTGGATGCAATATCTATTTATTATACTTGGACGATTTTAACAAACGATTAATGTCGATGGATTAATATAATTTACAAACGTTTTCAAATTACAAATAGTCACTATAGCCATCATAATATTATCTTCCGGAACCATTTTCGTGGACGTAATGTCATTAGTACACAAAGTTAAATAACTCAAAAACAATTGATATGTTTTGATTTTGATAAGTCAGCATTTTAAGAAAAATAATCCACTAAATAATTTACAGTAGAAAATATGGGTTTCTCATTTGAAAAACAGAAGATTGTATGTCCACAGGAAACTTCTTAAGCAGTATAAAAAATGTCAACAATTTGAAAATATTGTCTTAAAGTATATTTAAAAAAATCCAGAAATCAGATTTTGAACAACTGAAAAATTTAACAAAAAAGGGTTGAGTATGCTTGGTGAATCACTTTGTATAATATATTATAGTAAAAATGAATGCCTATACGGCTATACTTATGTTATATTATTATTGCTTTTGTGTGCGAAAAACCAAATTTATAATATTAACATTTATCAATCACGGTTAATCGTATTTTACACGTATATCTCCGTTTAGCCAATCTATAGTTGTGTGCCTTTGTGAAGAACAAAATGACTAATAGAGCATAATAATAATATATAGGCACCTAATAATAATAATGAATAATACCGACCACCGACGATGGCATGAACTTTCGCGTGTTATATATTATTATAACGTGCGCCAGGTGCATAAAAATGCAATTTTACAGACACGAATCACCACTAACTGTTGTCGGAGAGCGGGGATGAAAATTTCATAGAAAACGCAAAAAATATTATTAGATCTGTAAGGGGTAAAATTTTTTTTTTAGGGGGGGAGGGGGCAAAGGTAATAAAAAATTAATTTAGATTTTTTTTATAAAGACAACTCTTTTGACTTTAGTATAATATTATAATATCAGAATGTAAAAGTCTAAATTTTAAAAATTATACATTGTTAAATTATTATATTCATATAATTACAATAAAAATGGAAAATGGAATAGTACAACTTAATATAATATAAATCTAATGTAAATATCATTCCATAATCCATATATTATGTAAATAATAAAGTTCAACTGCTTAATAACTGTTAGCTAGAGCATTGTAGTCGATGCTTGAATAGTAAAAAATAATTTACACATTAATGTATGGGCAAACAGTATTTAAGACCTATGCGGGGAGGGGTATTTTCCCAATCTTGATCCCATCCTTGGTATGCCCGTGGGAATGGAAAGAATCAAATAACTAATAAGACATATATATGATATCTGCAGAAACGACAATTGCAATTTTCGCTGGCCTTCCGTGTCGGAGTGGCATAAAAAAAAACGATAATAATAATAATAATAATGATAAACGGCAGTGTTCTATCGGAATATTCGCGAATTGCACACGCACGTGGAAACGTCACGAGAACCCACCGCCTTCGCAAGTATGGAATAATCGAACCAGTAAGATTTAGCACAACCCGTACCATAATAATATTATTATCTATCCAGCTATGAATATAATATATATATATTATACAAATTAAACATATGGGTACACCCGAACGATGCGTTCCATAATAATGAATGTTATTACACTAACAATTTATCGACAAATCGGTTTTACTACATTATCTTCCGTACGTAATATTTTACGAGCAATAACTATTTCAACTAAGTAGTTTATATTTCACAATATCACGGAAAACGCATGTAAAATATAGATAGGTACGGCAAATAATTATAATATTATCGCGGCCGACAATAATAACTAATAATTATAAAATATACGTTGCTTTACAGCCTGTAGTGTCGCAGTATCTGGCATATTATTATTATTATTAATATTATTAATTCAATGATCATTACTATAGCGCATTATATAATATAGGTACCTACGTAAATTTATTATTTTTAGAGTATATTATTATTCGTTCGCTACAATAATATTATCGTATATTAGTATACAGAGTGTATCGTCCATCCCTCGCCAGCCTGTGTACCTACTTTGGTTTTTTCCAACAAAAAGTGATTTTTTTCACAATCTGTATTACGATGAGGTACAATGAGGTGAGTGAGTTATGTACCTATGAAAAAATTAGTTTTAAACAATTGTATTGATTCAAATCTAGTAAAATCGATTATTAGAATAATATCCATTTATACAGTTACGTCATATTATTATTCTATAAATAATAAATTACTCAAAATAGTTTCTTACATAAAAGATTTTGGTATATAGGTACCATTTTAATTTTATTTTTACTTTCGTCGAAATTTAGGTAGATAATATAGTAAGGCTCAAAAAATATTAGGTTTTGTAAAACGTCATTCTTTTGATTTCCAAATTCCACATTCATTCCTATACCTTTGCAATGCATTATTTTGATCAATTTTCGAATATGGTTCACTTATATGGAGTCCGTACAGTAAATCAGATATTTATAGTGTTGATCATGTCCAAAACTGTTTATTGAAATGTATATCATCCAAACTTAAAAT
This sequence comes from Acyrthosiphon pisum, assembly GCF_005508785.2. NCBI lineage: Eukaryota > Metazoa > Arthropoda > Insecta > Hemiptera > Aphididae > Acyrthosiphon > Acyrthosiphon pisum. The sequence goes on along the minus strand of NC_042495.1, from coordinate 99,947,001 downwards.
ACTTATAATTAACCACAATTACAATCCAATTAGATCAAAACTGCACATTGTTCAAAGTTCAAACCTTATAATGTTGTGAACAATGAGTTATATAATATAAACCTCTATATATAAATTAATTAATAGTCAAATTTGTTCTCCTTCTCTTCTAAACTCTATCTCATTTAACGCTCCTCCTTATAAGAATCGTTCTGTTCCACTTTTCTTATATTTCACCTTACAACACAAATTATCTTATCCCCTCCTTTCCAAGAGCATTGACACTTTGCATCAATAAGTGCCCAACATTGAATTTTTCTTTTCACCTTTGTTGAAGATTTAAAATTCTTATTGTACATTTTTTAACCAACATGTTTACCGACAAGTTGTTACTGTCGTTGAATTGTATTATAATATCTGTAGTTTACCGTTATTTTTTATAATCTTAGTTATATGATATTATGAATACTGTATATTAATATCCACAGTGTAATTTATAATTTCTATGGACCACTGGGCCTTGGGCCCATTTTCTTCTCTTATTTATTTATTTGAATAAATATTATTATTACTATAAACTGATCTACATTTTTTTCAAAGATACCGTCGACAGAATTGGGAGTGATTCAAAGACATTTACATATATACAGGTCAAAGAAAGTGATTTTTTTTTTTTTGATTCAAAGTAAAACTTTATAGCATAGGTTATTGGTAATGGTATATTGGTAGTGGCTCTTTATCATTTTTTAAAAGTATATGTCATACATTTTATTTGGAAATCTAATTATTGACAGATACAAACGCGGAGAGATACACTAGATAGTGTATAATATAGTAGACAGTTCAGCAAAACCCATGCCACAAGAAAATAATAAAAACGCATGCGCCTATCTTTATTATTATATACATTGCACCTAATAGTATATTATAATATTGTAAGTACAGAAAAAAATATGTTAACCGAGGGTAAGTGTAAAATACAGTTTACAGCAACTATGAACACGACATACACGCAGGACTATAATGTGGATAGGTATAGTATAATAATAATATTATCCATGATAAGACCATCGCCCTATAATAACCTATAAATTACAACATACACGATCACGTTCATTCCATTTACGAATTATTATTATTACAACGTCTAATACGCGATGTTCGTTAATCGTGTTTTCGAGTCGATTTCAGTAGCACTTATTGTACGATTATTATGATATTGATAATGCATCATACCACATTATAAGTATATGCATTGAACTATTATGGTTATGAATTACAATAATATAGTGAAATAAACACGATTGTATCATACGTTTTTAGTACCTATTGCTGGCTGACCGTGGTTATATTTTAAACAAACAATTAATAGTTTTATTGTCTCTTCAGAACGGAAAAAGATTTTTTATAATATATTGTGCATTTTGTAAAAAATTTACATTTTTCAATACTTTAATGGTACCAATAATACGCACATAGTATGACGATAAACACAATAAAGCACACACATACTGCAATAACGACAGTAACTACAAAATTATGATATGTAATCTATTATTATATTGTTACAAAAGAGTTTTTTACGATTTACAAAACTTTTTCAATTTAAAATACACGATTGTAATAATATATATTATGACATATAATTCACATGCTAATTATAATATTAAAATACGTGAAATAATAAGATATGTTTAATATAATATAAGGTATCTAAAAAATGTGGTTAAATAAATGCAGTGTCTGCAGTCTAATAACGTGTGATTAAAACAGATGGTTAAAAGACAAATTAAAAACTGTTTGTATTTGATAAATAATATATTATTAGGTAGGTAGGTATAAGCTATTACTCGAAAATGAGATTTAATTAATTTTAAAAATTAAAATAAGAAATTTATTATTCTTGTATTTATTCAATGATCGAAATGTTACTTATTAGTTAAGGGGTATCAATCTTAAAAAAGTCATAATCATATTAAAATGCAGAAAATAACTAAACTCTGTAGTATGTGCGTATCTTTCGAAACTCAGCTAATGATTCATCTCATTAGAAAGTTGTTAATCGCAAAAATGTGCTGGGTATATCATTAAATGCATCGTTAGTTTTCATAAGCGTTTACTTCTTTATTGAATGTTTTATCAAAATAGCAATATACAATAAACTTGGTAGGTAAGTATAAACATTATACATAAATTTAAAATGTGTATACACATTAATTACAAGTTAATTATAACTACGTAAATAAAAGTTAATTATTAAGCAGAGTAAGATTACTGATTATTTATAAATTGCATCCTAACAAATATTATCAAAAAATTATTGACAGGTATTTGTTATAATTGTTATATCTTCGGAACGAAAAATAATTAAAATAAACGAAGTAAACCATTAATAAACTTATAAGTAGGTGTAAAAATAACATATATAAGAGTACCAGAAAGTTTATAAGTATACACTACTTTTACAGATTTTAGAGAAACTGCAATATATTATTTAAAAGATATCTTTTTTAAGAGTTAATCATATATAGGTACATTATAGTTTGCAATTTGCACAAAGATAGTGTGAAACACAAATCTGAAAACAAACATTAATAAAATGAACATTAAGTATAACACTCAATGAAATATTATATTTACAAAGCAATACACATTAATAATCCAAATTATAATCAGAAGAGCTTAATAATATTGTTCTCATAAAAATTGGAAAATACACAGTATAATTTAATAACATATTTTATTAATAGTAAAATAATTAATAATTGTAGCACCTTATGTTTATTTATTTATGTCAACTACTCAAATTTTAAGCGCTTTTCATGCAAGCATTTTGATGTTTTATAAATATATTTAAAACAAAATATTGGATAAAATTGAAGTAAGTACTCATGATTTGATACATGATGGAAGTAATAGAGTTGTGCGATAAGAAGTTATTTATGTGCAGGTACATGAAAATAAAATGTATTGGAAGTCTGGTGAATAATTTTGGTTTTTGTAGTTTACAAAGTCACTAGCAAAATCAAGAAATTAAAGAATTAAAAAAGATTAAAAACACATTTATAATATTATTATATTACATACATATTTAGAATTTTATATTTCATAATTATTCTGATATTCAACATACAATTTAACATGAAATTTAGGTAGGATTGGAATTCAAAACTTTAATATTATTTTAAAAACATAGTTTTTTATTGAAATTAGTAAATAATAAGACAGGGTTTGAGTCATATATTTATCTCAGTTTTTATTTTTGCTATTTGAACTAAAAACTTAAATTTATTACGAAATCATAAATCTCTAAGAAGGAAAGATTGGATGATATAATGATAGTGGATGGGGATCTAAGTAGTGATGTTGCTTTTGGATAAGATAGATGCTAACACTTAAAAAAAATAAGAAGAAAAGAGGATTTTCAGATTTTTAGTGGTAAGTACAGGACAATCAAATAGGACATGTTTAAAGTCACAAATGGCCCATTTTTGATGAAGTGTACAATAAGAAAAGGAGTTTACTGATAATTTATGGGAAGGAAATGGACCGAGATCATGACCTACTCTAAGTCACTTAAAGGCAACTATTTTGGTGTCTAGGATAATGTTCGAGGTATGAGAAATAGAGTAAAACGGAAAATACTACGAAATACCATAAACAAGTACTGCTAAGGTACATTTAATCATTTGATTTTTTTGTATTATTAAAGGAAAGAATTATTTTAATTTCACTAAATATTTCAAATATAATCCGAAGAGTACATATTAAATACTGAACCAAAATAAATTATAATAATAAGTCGTTTATATAAATTAAGTCCGGGCGGGGTTCTATAAATATGAAACTGGAAGGGTCCACATTTTTTTTTTTATTACGAAAGATAACGAATATCATTTTATTACGATTTTTTTCACCAAGATAACATTTATTAGCAATAAAAACCATTATATTTATATTTTTTAATTAATGGATAATAAGACGCATTGAGTATTTAGTATGTAGTTACAAATTGTATTATAACACGTATTTTAAAGTGGGAAGCTAAGGGGCCCTTTAGCTCCTAGATCCACGCCTGTTTACCTAAGTTATAATCGCATACCTAATCAGTAATCATATCACCTATACATATTGTGACGAAAAGTGTTACTAAAATACTACTGTTACAATATCTCAGTGTTTGAAATTTCAATTACAAAAATTAGGTATATACTATTATTGTCTATTATAAATATATTATAATATATTCTTAATTTTAGAATAAAATCTTGAATATTTATGATATGCATAATACATATATTTTTATTTTTAAATTTATGTCCTCGTTATATTAAAAATATTATGCCTTCTAGGTGTGTATAATATCAGACAATATTACAAAAAATTGATAATGAATTAATTTAAAGTATGTAGGTATATACATTATACATACATTTAATTAATTTACATTTTAATAAATCCATAATATTCTTTCAAATAGATTTCTTAACAATCAAATTCAATAATACATTATGCATTATACACCTATTTATAACTGTCCCCAGATTAATACTGTGGTATAGGCATTCAAGAAATAAAATGATTATACCTAATAAATAATATTATTATTTAAGTTAATTGAATATTGGTATTTGGATTTTTACTTGTCAAGTACCTAGTACATTTTATAATGACCCGATCAGTGTAAAATAAGGATATAAAATATATTTAGGTAATATAATAATATTATTGTGTGTATAATGTGTATATTGTTATTTTTCATAGTATTATTGTCATAAATAATGTTGTCAAATTATGATTTATATTTTGTCAATGGCATTATTACAATGATATAATATTAAAATCTACAGCAACAAATTATTTTAGGATCATTGCATTTTATCAACACGTATTTAGGAAAACTATAATCAAGCTGAAATCATTTATTATAATTTATAAAGATGTGTAATTTATAATAAATTTATCATAAATACATTTCGTATAAATTAATATACATATCATTAAAATATAGGTATACATATAATATATAATCGATAGGGATATTAAAGTGAATCCAGGAAAAACTATTAATTTGTTATAGAAATTTAAAAAATAAAATTTTTTTATTGTTTTACTTAACGCCCGTTTTTCTCAAATAAAGCAATTAACAACGAGTTCCATCGATAGGTATTAATTTGGTTTAGTTTAAAACTACAATTTGATTACCGCAGTTCACGTCCGATGACTACGGTCCATCCACGACGACGGCGTGCGTCTGAATCCTTCTTCTTTGCCCTCGCATAACACTGCGGTCCGTCGTCTAACAGATCTTCGTTACTAACCCTGAGATTGGCCATGACACCAGTCGCATCGTAATGTCACACGCGCAGTTTCGTGAAATTTATTTTAGAACAAAAACGCAAAACTCTCCGTGGTTCTGATGTATTGCGACAAGAATTTGAACCAAATTATAAACATAGGGATGTGTCAACAGCGTTTCCACGCGGACCGCGCGACTATCGGCGCTGTTTTCGGATATACGTCCCCGGTAAAATTTTGTGAGGGAGCCAAACGGGCGTTATATTTTTAAACGAGTGCGAGGCACTACGGTATGACATCCAAAGTGTGGTGGGAAAGAAACGTACACAGATTGCGCGGACAGCTTAATATTAATATTATTAATACATATATATATTATATTTATATATAATTTACTTCATTAGACGAACCAGGCGAACAAAATAACGTAATAATAATATGCTAAATTAGTGGGGATAGTGTTACAAATTTAACTAGGCCCCCACCATGATTATTTCACCCAAACTCAAGAAAATATTATAACGATGTGAATTTGTTTTACTCTACACGTATGAAACCCAACATTTTTACGATTCAAACAGCATATAATATAATTCACTAGGTAATATCACTAGGTAATTTAAATTTTACTGTTTAGTAGTAATCCTTAAAAATAATTACATATATTAATATTAATAAATTATTCGTAAAAATGTTAATCAAATTTTTTTATTTACTAATTTATCTCAGCTGTAGTAATTACATACTAAATATTTTATTCAATAAAAATGTTTGAATCGATTTTCTTAAAATTAAAAACTTGTAAAAGACAATAATAACATTTCCATGTCATTCACCAATTTTAAATTTGCTACATGAAATAAATTATTCCAACCAAATCGGGCCAAATAATAATGCTTCAGAAAGAGAAATGATATATTTATCTATGTATCCATTAATTTATCTATACATCTATAAATATATTTATTTATATTTAGAATAACTTTAAATATAAGCATCTATTATCAAAATGAATGTATTGATAAATATACAGTGCTAGATTAAGTGAAATAATTGTTGAGCAACAAATAAAAAAAAAACGATATTATGCATACAAATTGAA
>NC_042495.1:99916475-99940308 GCF_005508785.2 Acyrthosiphon pisum | reverse complement strand
CCAAAATGACTAAAATTAAATTGGAACTTCAATACACATTATTATTATTATTTATTTATGTAATGTATAATATAGAAAAAAAGTAAAGATAAAATCATTTAATTATGTATATATTATTTAAATTAATTAATTCAATTATTATTTTTAAAAAAATCTGTAGTTTTATTTTGAAACTCTTGTTCGATTTTGTCTCAAGCTTTCAATATGTTAGAAATCGTAGAGTGACCTACCCCCAATTCATTAGGTATGTGGGAATTCTTTTCACCTTTTTTAAACGAAACATGACATTTGCTTTTTCTTCAATTGTGGATTGCTTTCGTTTGCACATTTTACAATTTCAAAATATTTAACACAAGAACACAAAACACATTTAATCTCACGACGATTACCCGTACCCTGATGATAAAATAAAACTGACGACAAAACAAAGATGAAATTGTCGGTATTATCGGTTGTAATAGTACCTTCAATAAAGTAAAGTCATTATAGATAAAATATTTTTCCAATATAATAAAAAAACAACTGTTATAACATCCGTATAGTCATTTTATAGACGTCATAAGAACCGATACAAATATTAGTACATACAATATAGGAGTTTTGCAGGGACCTTTAATCTAAGATCATTACACCCAATATGTCACTACAACCGGTGTCATTATAAACGGTTTCTACTGTATTTACAATCATTATGCTACACTATTGAAAATTGATCGTAGACATTTCTACATTAGTTCGTTTTTTATTTTTTAGTAAATTTACTTATCACAGGGGTGCCATTTAGGGGGCGGGGGCCGGGTGTGCACTCGCACACCCTGTAATTTTGTTGTCCACAATTGGCCTAGGCCTAATTAATACTATGGCCAGATGGCCTTCAGTTTGCCAATCTTTAATTATGCATGCACCGCAGCTATTCACTGATAATCATAAATAATATTATAATATTGTGTTCTTTAATTTGATAATTGATAAATTGATATCGGTATCACTTTATCCACTGGCACACATAAATATGTGTAAATGGTAGGTGGCTACTGACAGGGGTGGACTGGCTATTTTTGGCCCGTGGTGAAAAATTAATTAGGGGCCCATTATTTTTTTTCAAACCTACCTAAATTAGGAAAGAGCCCTTAGTTTTATAAGTAAATATAAAAAAAAAAATGAAGAATAATGTTGTTTATTTGTAGAGATGTTGAAATATGTTATTTTATTTTTATTTTGTATAATACCGTATTATACCAGTATTATACCGTATACCGACTGTGGTAATCGGGGGCCCGGATCATAAATACAAACGGGGGCCCGGGGTGCTACTTGGTGTATAGCACCCTGGGCCAGTCCGCCCCTGGGTTACTGATAGACAAAATACATAATAATAATAATAATAATAATATGCATCTATTCTATCTAAAAATATCTTTACTCTACAGTATATACACAGAATGTATGAACGGTAAAATGTAATGTGTTAACTATAAAAATATGTTTTTATTAAGTATGTTTTTGATACTGTAATGAATCTGTAATGAAAAACTGAAAACACTAGAAACTTTTTTTAACGATTGGCCTGGAGGTGGGAAAAAATTGGCCTCTTTAATTGTTTGCACACCTTAAAAAAAAAAACTGAAATGGCGCCCCTGACTTACCATTCATTCATTCTTGGTTCTGATTTTTATTTTACGTGAAATAAAAAAAAGAATTAGTTTTAAAAATAATATTATATTCATAGTGAGGCGTATATAATGTAGTTGGTACATCTTAGTTTGAGGAAGATTGTTATTTTTTTTATTTAATAACTAGCTGATCCCGTTCACTTCGTTGCCCGTTAAATGTACCAACTCTAAATGACTAAAACTTTTTTCAATTCGTTATTTAATATTCGGTGTATGGTGTTCAAAATGTAACTTAACTTTTCCGTTTCCCGGAATAAAAATTCTGATTCGCAGCACTATACTATCAGGTAGGCAATCTACCTACGGTAGATAGTGGATCCCGTGATGTTTGTACGCAAGTGTATCATTTAACTCTAAAGTATCAAAGTTATACCAAGTTTGTCGTAACCAACATATGGTGGATTAATATAATCAATCAATACAACATTTTAACCTAACATAACTACTAATATCAGATGAAAAAAAAAACAATTTTTACCATTTTTAAATTAGCCTGTCTTTTTCCCAGAGGTCTAATCGACACACAAACATTAATTTATATTATAGATATATTATATATATTGACAAAAAATAATAATATAAATCAACAAACATACCCGATTAACCAATAGCAACCAATATATAATACACCGTTGTGCTACTATTGTATTTTTTACATCTATATTTCCTACTTTTCCGGTGGATTTTCCTAAAATTGTGTTTCATAAAAACCTTCTCCTGGCAATCACAAACATCTTAAAAAAAATTTGAGCCAAATCGGTCAGGCCATTCTCGAGTTTTAGCAATATTAACGAACAGCAATTAATTTATATATACATATAGATAATTATGAATAGTAATAAAACCAACGATTAAGATAGTTATCTCAACGTAAATTATAAAATGTATAATATATATAATTATAATGTATTAGTTTAAAGTATATTGATATAAAATACCTTAATACAATAATTTAACTACAACTATCTCGTGTTCCTAAAATGTAATCAGGTATTTTATTAGAATTTTAAATTTAAAATCCAAATATTATAAAACTACTATGCAAATATATTATACACTATACATATTTCATTCACTTTTATTTAAGTTTTCAAAGCCTATATTATAATGCATGTGTAAAATACATTTCCATAAAAAATAAATAATAATAAAAAAGTCGAAACGATATTGAATGTAATACATTTTAATATATTCAAAGATAATTTGAAGATATTTGTATTATTATTTATCTACTCCAATTCTTTTCTAGAATTAATAATTTATTCATAAGTAATTTATGTTCACGCTAAATCAAGTACTATAGTTTTATTATGTTTATTTCAAATCAGTAATCATTTTTCAATTTACAATAACATACATATAATAAGTATTCAATAAAACTTAAAGTGAACATTATTATTAAACGAGGTACATATTCTTCATTGCATAGTTTTGAAATAATTAGTGGTTAACGTAGAAATAATATGATATATTTGCATACAATTTTCTAATGTTGAAACATTTCAATGGCTATTGATTATGTATGTTTTAACACTAATATAGTATACATAATATATTTTCTGTTACATATTCTATAAAAATAAATAATTTTAATTGCAATGTACTATGTGCAAAAACACATACTTATATAGGGTTATATTTAAGATAATGATAAACGTATTGTCATTTATATGAATCATAAATCATAACTATTTAATTTTTTATTTTCCCAATAAATAATTGCTTATGACGCATCCACAAATTCGGTCTATTATAATAGGCAAATAGAGTTGGGTCATTTAAAGTTTAATGACATTTTTGTGATTATTAAAAATTGCATCTGTAACCAAAATATTATCTTGAATGTATGATTAATTAACTAAACAACATTCAAATATGACCCTCGTCAAAACTATCAAAATCTTCACAATTTGTGTTTATTAAACTTTCCAAGATTATTACAATTATCCGAAAGCTAATTAATCATTATGCATTTACTCAATAATCGAACGATAGTCCGTAATTTACTTTTCAATATCTGGTTCGTCATTTTGTATAAAATAGTTCTAATTTATTTATTATAATAATAATAATATTATTAAATTATTAAAATGTGCATTTAATATACGTATTGGTCAGAGTCCAAATGTGTAATATGAATTAGGTATATACAGAACAATATGAAGTATAAAAGTGCATAGAATATGATCAACAAATTAAAATTATTAAAAATTAAAAGCTTTTTTATATATTAAGTAATAAAATATATCGTAATAAGTAATTTTCAATAAATATGTAAAATATTTAATTATGGTACAACAATAATATAAAATCATGTCATATACCTGGAACTATAGATATAAATTTCTTATACGAGTATTATAATAATTATGAAATGATTAATATTGTGCCTAGTAACATTGTTATTTCATTGCTCAAATATTATAAAAATAGGGACATGTTACCATGTTTGTAGGTATAATGAATTAATGATTAAAAAATAGTCTTGGGTTAACATAATATCTACGGTTACGTAACACGAACACAAATTAAGGATTATTTTATCATTTGCTTTGCAATATGTTCCATTTTTGTGGAAAAAATAAACATATTCAATTTCCCGATCACTGCATATATTGTTTTTATTTTTAAAATTATTTAACCAAATTAATATTTCATGTTAAACTATTAATTTTTGTGAATACATAAAATACGAACAGCTCCACTAATATGTAGTGGATGTCATTATTCTAATCAAAGTTAAAACAAAAACCATTTTCATTTAGCAACACAATTTCTAAAGCGTAAACTAAAAAAAAATTGTTTATTTATAGGAACTTTTAATGGGTACGTTATTTGTTTTGTAACCACGATTTAATTTATGTTATTGTTGTATGGTTACAATATATTGTAATAGTAAATAAATAATTACTTTTATATCTTTATCTTTGAATTATATTTATTAATTTAAAGTTAATGGAGAGAGTTTAAATAATAAACTATTATAAACATTTTACTTAAAAATAAACGTGTAATTAATATAAATATAATTGTTGTTAGTGAAGCCACAAATACATTGATTTTATAATATTATTATTATTTTTTGCTTATTTGAAGGGTTTTTATTCTTCTTCTTATTTTATTTGACAACAAACATCAATCAGCTCGAAATGGTTATATTTATTTTAAATTGTAAATTGCTTAAACATCAAACTGAAATTGAAATTGAATTATAACTTTAATACTGTCTAAGAGAATTTATAAATTGACGAATAAATCAGTCATATTCCTAGGGATATTCAAAATATATATATTTTTTAAATGATTTATCTTATAACACCAAAATAAAAAAGGTGGGTAAGTGGATGTCGCTCTGCTGTACAGTAGGTTACAAGTGGGTCACTTTATAATGGACAGTATTAAATTTGAATTCAATGATATAATATCACTGTATAAGAAAAACGATTCTGAGCGGAGACGGTTTGTCAGTCTTGGTATTAGACATACCTATTATAGGTATACTTATCTATAGTATTAAAAAAAAATTGACCTATAATAGGTATCAATAATAAATTCCAAATTAATCATATCACAATATCCATTAGGTAACACGTTATACATCAACAACAAACCATGGTACTATCATACATATATTATAATAGTATACTTTAGAAGTTTCAAGTACCCACAAGTAATATTATACAATCACAACAAAATAACTAAAATAGTTATTCCAGGTTTTTTAATATGTAATTTCGTTCAAATTTGAACTTAAAATTACTATAAAAATAAACTGTGCTTATTTATTTCTTAGAATTTTTGGTAACAGAATTAAATATTTACGTGAAATCTTGTTTTAAACTTTCAATCCTTAGATATAAAAGTTGAACATTTTATAAATGTTCAACTACAAAATAATTATTCAATTTTAAATTTGATAAATTTTGTCAAAATTTCAACTTCAAATGCTTATAAAAAAAAATGTGTGCCTATGTATTTTTAATATTTTACAATTGCTATTGTGACAATATATCAGGCTTACAATACATTTTCACGCATTTTTACCAAACAAATAAAATTTTATTGATATTTATAGAAAAAAAAAATTTAAAAAATTTAAAAATGACAATGTCCGTAAGCAGCTCAAAAAGAGTCAAGTTATTTTCAAATTTTTATCGTGTATCGAAAATTCTAATATAAACATTCAGTGAAATTTTCAAGTATGTACAGTCATTCGTTTTTCAATTACAATAAAATAAGAAAATCGTTACGTAAGAAATCGAGTGAATATCAAATATTGTAAAAATATGAATTTCAAACGCTCATAAAAATTTAATTTGAGTTTCTTATAGACATTTTTTTTTTGATAAAGGTATATTAACCTATAAGGAATCTTGTGTTACATTTTAAAATATTAGTTCTAAAAAGAAAAATTTTTACGAATTATTAACTCAAAATAATTTGCTAATTTTCGTGATTTTTACATATTTTGTCAATTTTTGAACTTTAAATACTAATAAAAAAAAACTGTGACTAAGGATTTTTAATATTTTTCAAATCTCATTTTAACAATATAGTAGGAGCCTTGTATTAAATTTTCAAGTATGTTTCCTCAACAAATAAAGTTTTATTGACATGTATCTACAGTCATTCGTTTTAAAGTTACACCAAAAACCAAAATCAATTTTCTTGAAAACAGATTTTGCGTAAAAATTCCCGTTTTTCCTTAATTTTTCTTTTGTTTTTCACTGCGCTTTTGAAAACTATTGGAAAAATTTGACCCCCAAAGTACCAACTAGATTCACTTTCCTATCAGAAAAGGTACTGTTGAAGAAAATCCAAGCACTTTTACTGTCCTAAAAGGTGATGACAGACTATAAAAATAAAAAATAAAAAAAAACACACATCATTGTAAAATCAATACATTCATCGTTCCACTCAGAATCTAAAAGGAAATAAGTATTTAAAAAAATTCCCATACCTAAGAAAAATTACATGTTTATAACATATTATATTTTTAATACGATCATTGACTATAACCGTCCATTATATATTTTCATTTTATAGATTGATTTTGGTATAGGTTTATTATTTGTATTATATGACGTCATCGAGTATCGAATCATACTGATGATGAATGAGTGATACTGATTTATATAGGTAGTATTATGTTATACAAATTAGTTATTACTTATTAATTGTATTATTAGCATTTAAAATTTTTAAATCGCTGTGATTTGAATATTAATATATCATTATTACTAATACGGATTTTATTGTTTTGTTCTTTTTTTAGGTTATCTTTATTTGGATCGATGAAACACTTCAAAAGTTATATACAGCGCGTCTCAAGACTTAACACAGCTGGTTTAAAAAGATCTTTTTTTGTGTTCCTCTGCTGTTTTCGAGAAAATGAAGAAGATAGCTGAAGAAATAACACTCGTTTACACAGTATGGCCCAAAACGAACATATTGCTGACACAGCAAATATACCCGAGAAAACACTAAAAAACTTGCTTATACAGCTACCTTGATTAAAGTTTTTTTGTGTACAACTATTTTGTATACGATTTAAATCCCAAGTTATAAAGGTATGTAAAAAAGCATGTTTTTCATAATTATATTATTTTTATTAGTATAAAAATAATATTTTTAAAAATAATTTCTGGTTAAATTAATAATGGACATTGCATCACAATCTTATAAAAATAATGTACCTTGTAAAAATATGTGTTTTCATTATAATATTGCAATGATACAATATAATGTAATAATATATTATATTGTTCCTAATGTAGTAAACCTATACAATAAAATAAAGTTCACTAAATAACTTTTAACCTATTTCATACAAACTCTTCTTAGGAATAGTCGTTATTATGACGTGTAAAATATAAATAAGTAACAGCTTGAATTTTTGTAACACATATATAAGTATATAACTACAGCCAACCAAATACAAAATTTAAATACGACGAATGAATTTAGGTAATATTATGATAGACAAAACTACAATATCGAAGAATTCAAGCATAATACACTTCTATTCAAGCACAATTTGCACAAACATCGTGAAATTATTTTTAGTAATTAATTGTGTATTGTAATTATGTAACCGTTATATAATAATACTATAAATGTTTAAAACATGTAGGTGTCGTCTGGCGTACATATATAGTTATTATTGACGTCAGTATTTAAACAATGGTGTCAATAATATTACATTGATTGTCTTAAAAGTAAAATTGTTAAAGGTGTTTTCTCAACATTTATAGAGCTTTCTGAATGATTGTCAAAAACGAAACAAAAATTTTGTTCACGATAGATAATATTGTCATGTGTGTCATTCATAATAGTTGTGCTGATTTTTTAGGCAATTTCAACGAGCTTGGGGCATGTAATCTGTGCTATACAATTAACAGAGGAGAATAAGAACCTGTTCGGAAAATTATGTGAGTTATAATTTCGCAAACAGCATCGACTAAAATTAAACGTATTTTAATTGAATGCACAAGTTAAGATCACTAGAGAGAAACATTTTAATATTAACTCCGATCCACACGAAGGAACAGCCGTTATCCACACACGCGAAACACGTACAGAGATTTTTTTTTACTACCCGAATATAAGGTTTCTATAGATGCTTTTTCGTCCTTTTATAATATCCGCGCAGTTGGGTAAAAAAGTATATACATGAATATAAATTCTTTTTTTTCTTTTTTAATCCCATGGATGATGCGTTTACACGAGCACACGGGTCCATTACAATTGCAATTTTCTACAGAAAAAAAAAATCGAGCGCCGTTGATTTTCCTTTTAAACAAAAAGAATCGTGGCATGAACATAATATAATATAATAGAAGGATCTAGTATGGAAAAAATACAGAATTTAGTTTTTGCCATTACACGGATACAATATATGTGACGAATTGAAAATCAGATACCTCAGAATGCCGTCTAGCGAATAGTTAAAACCAAAGAACTATAATAATTACATTGTTATCTGTTATACTTTTATACCAGGTACTATATCAGTTACTAATAAGCACAGATTATATCGAAAAACTATGATTGTTTTTTAGAAAACATGAACTGAATATTTTAAGAAAAAAAAAGATTACTTTCGAATAATATGAAATTTAAATTGTACCTATATTGCCATTCAAAAATTAATAAGTAAAAAATGATAACAATAAAGTGGTTTTACAAAAATATATTCATTTATTTTTATGATTTCAAGTTACGTAAAAAAATATGATTCTAAAAACATTAGTTATTTTTGATAAAATTAGTGTTTATACCTTCAAGATTGCCAAGTTTGTTATTTTCTAAGGAGGGTTGTATAGGCAAATCATCATACTTAGTGCGATTATGTGCTAACTGCAAAGTAAATTAACTTAGTAAAAACAAAACCTATTTCAATCTCAAAATATAAAATTTTTTAAGAGAGCATTTTTAAACTTTTAGCTCTAATACATTCTTTCGTGATGAATTATTTTTAATAATTGTAAAATTTAAAGTTAATATTTGTTTGTCTGCACTGATTGTTGAAATTTGTTTTTTGTTCTTAGCAAAACTTAATGTGAAAAATTTAGTTAGTAACCAAAAAGTTACAGATAGAACCTTTTGGTTGTTAATATATTGTTTACACTTTGTTAGACCTTTTTTTGTACTGAATCAAAAACATTAAATGTATACATATGTTTTCCGGGAAACAATATTAGGTTAAACAAAATAGGATGTGCCGTGATGTTAAAACCAAAATAAATCGTACTACCTTTATGACTTTATTAGTTATTTTATTCTTATTATTTATTGTTTATTCTGTTGGTAAAATATATCCAATTATATTCACAATATTTTACTACTTATGATTAATGTATGGTTGACACAATGAATATAAAATTGTAGGTACTTTTTGGCTATCACTTAATTCTTTTTAGAAAACATTGGTATTATTAACATTATTTATTTATTTTTACATTTTCACACATCAAGTCTATTACAATTAACATCACATTAATGATCGAAACTACCTAAATTAAAATGCATCAGTTTAGTTTCACTGTTTAAGTGCCTCAAAAAATATAATAATGTGGACATAAATAAATTAAAATAATAACAGTTTTTAAAACATAGGTAAGGGTTAACATTTTAAAAGATTCACGAGACATTTTATGAAAGAAATTGACATCATTACAAATTAAATTTCATAACAAAATGCATTCGTGAGCAGTAGTGCATACGTGCTCTACACTGTCCCGCAACCAGTATCAAACTGTATACGCACACGCATGTATGTAAAAATTATGAAAGTACGACTACGACTTAAACCAATTTTTGAATAGAAAAATTCTTTTGCAGTTCTGCTGTGACAAAATTGAGAGACTTTGGCTGGTCCGATTTTAATACTCTAAAATCCTCAAGATTTCTGGTGATATTATAATATTATCAACTAGAATTTTTTATGGCGTTTGTGGAAATATGAATTTCTACCTAAAATATACACAAGTAAACATTTTTTTCAAATATGTTAATAATCTATTATTAGAAACATCATTCCCCACAAAAAAAAAAAGAAAAAATTCCCGAGTTGTACTTGGTAGGCGAAAGACATTCTTTACTATATCAGTAAAATTAACGTCACCAATACGAAGCTATATTATCAAACCCATTTGGACATTTGGCATGCAATTGTGGTGATGAGCCAGCACATCCAACATCGAACCATTGTTTCAGCATACTAGTTCGGCATTTCGGCAAGAATGGAGTCATCCATCGTAGATGATTTAAAAAAATTTGCCAACAGACATTGTGAATAAGTAGTCAGAGCTGCACACCAACGAAACTGCTAAACGACTTCTTGACAACGACTCGCAAGACATTAGACGTCTCAAACGCTTGAAGGAATGCGATTTAGTTCAAAGGTTTTAGACTGATAAAAGGGTGTTAACTCATTGTGGGTAACATGCGTCCATGTAATCATATACTAATTGTATATTTATTGTTATTCCGATATGGACATAATATTGTATTATTAACATTAGGTATGTAAATTGTTTATTATGTACACATCCATTATGTATTGTATTTATGAATACTTCTGGTCATTTAAACAATGATGCCATTTAAACAAACGATGGTAGTCGTATAAAAAATATAGAAATTTCGATAAGAAAAACTCCTATAGTTTATGTTTCATAAAATATGTCAAAGAATCTTGAGGTTTCTATAGAATTAAAATCGGATCAACTAAATTGCCAAAGTCTCACGGTTTGGTCACAGCGGAAGTCGGTCTAAAAAAGATGTATTTTTGTCGGACTAGTACCACCTTGAAAAATAATCACAACTCGTACGATTATTATATCCAAGAACATTTAGCACAATAAACGCGCAATAAAACGTTAGTGTTTAGGCGATTTCTAATCCGAATCGGTTATATGGGTAGTAATTTGATCAAGTGAATTGTTTTTCGGTTAAGAAAATAACACAAACATCAATGGGACGAAACCATACATTAAATGGGTTCGAGTTATTTTATCACTCCTATTCCGGAGTGCGTATCGACACGATAATAATGATATTACATTTCCCACGAATTATATAGGTGTGGGCACCTATGTTATTAAATGCGCGCTCGTACGTTATATGAACAAGAGTGTAGTACATAATAATATGCGCGACACGTAATAGATTCTGTGCCCACGTACAATAGTGAAAACGATAATAATTATTTGGAACAACGTATTTTTATATTTATTTTTTCACTAAACAAATATAAAATAAAATATAATAACGACGTATATTAATAATATTATTATTGTATCGACGACGTGGTGAACTACGACGACGACGAAGGCGGCGGCGATCGCTACGGCGACAGAATCGCGATGGCAATAATAATAATATTATTATAAAGCCTCGGCGGGATTAATGGCTCTGTAATAATACTAATAAAAATATGGCAAATACCACGCGACGCGCGACGACACTGTTTCGCCGGCGACGGGTGGAAGGGGAAAATGCCACAGAAAAAATAAAAACCAGACCAGTATTTATAAAACGAATAATAATAACAGCAACGATAATATTCGGCACGCGTGCGTTTATTATTGTATATAGGTAGTTTTCGTTGTGGCAATAGCCATCAGCCACCACCGTTAATAAAATATTGTCATCCGATCGAGCAAGGAGAGCACGTCCCGTGCGCAATACGCTAAATACGCGTGTGGGCGATATCGCATAATATTATTATGATAAATATATTGTATTTTTTTTTCGGACGTTGATGAATTACAATAATATATAATATAGTATGGTTGGATAATGATAACTCATTATTATCGTAAATTATTACAGTCGGCGACCTGCAGCGTTGCGCCGGTCGACGTACCAAGGTATATTTTAACGTATTATATTATAGGCCGTGTTCGATGTGGGTTTGTGGGGTGACGGATGGCGGGCACGGCGTGCTTCTTGTTCTTCTCCTGACATATACGTACTATTATAACTCTTACGTCCCCATTCGATTGCGTAATATTATTTACGAAATCCCGACGGACTGTTAAGATACAATTATTTTATTATACAACACCACTGCAGTAAGTTACACGCCACCAGACTTACAAATAAATGTATTGGACGTTACGCGATGGAAAAAGGGAACAAGAAAACAGTAGTAGATAACAGTAGCAGTTTTCCGATTTTAACAAGTACGCCATCTTGTAGACAAAATTAGTCCTATAAAAATATTTGAGTTTAATTTCCCTTTCACCCGCGCACCATACATCTATACAATTCAGTAGTTAAAAGAATAAAAAAATCACTAACGAAATAAATGATTTTGTCCTTAACCTTTACAAGTATAATAATATCATAACACAATGCAGATAGATGTTGTTACGAAAAAGTTAAATTACGTGACTGAAAAAGTTTGTACCTAAGTAATATTGTATACGTAAATATGACATGTAATACAAATAAGTTTAAGTATTATATACAAATATATTTTATGTTTAGGTGTTTGCTTTGTTTAGTAGTATAATATGTTAATTGTAACAATAAATTAATTTTGATTTTTTATTATATACTAACTGAGAATATTAAATTTAGTATTAAATAATCGTTGCCTTAAAGTTAAAATGCAATATTTTCTTACAATGCAATTTAAATTTGTCTAAATATTGTCAAATTTTATCAATAACATTTACAGTTTTTTTTATTTTAAAACATTGCATACACATTATGCGTATTTCAGATTTCATAAACCATAGTATTGTAGCTGCGCAGATTGTGGAATTATATCAAACACAGTATAATATGGTAAATCGTATTGATGAAATATAATACATTATAAAGGTAATTTGATATTTTTTACAATTGTAATAACGCTTGAAACGACATTATTTTGTGTGAAAAATTGTCGAGACGTTTTTAAATCATATATAGAGACTGATAAAAAAAAAACTATCTGCCTTAAAGAATGTGATAATTGATAACAATAAAATATTGCGAGTAGGTACCACCTTTTATTATAATTATAGGTAGGTAGAGGTACACAGGTATTTTTTAAATGAAATAATGCTCACGCAAAATCGTTACGGCCTTACGTTACACACTAGGTATGACACTATACACAATATTCTAATACACCTATACGCCTATTATTATTATTATCATTATTTTTTTTTTTTACTAGTATCTACTACGGCCCCCCCACCGATTTTCTTTACCACTTTCACCGCTGCCTATATTATTTTAATAATGGGGTTTCGGGTCGCGGGGTGGGGCACAATAGCCTGGTGCCGCGCCGGCGTCTAACAAGCCGTATTATTGTTGACGTTAAACAATTATGTTGTTTTCGAGCTAATGACGTGAACACTCGGCCACGGTACTATTATAATTCCATTATATATATGCGACGTATGTACACGTATAATACGCGACGGACGCGTTCATGTATACCTGCATGTGGGTATAACGGCCCGTGATTGTGTGATTTTTTTTCTTTTTCATTTTTTTACGTGTTCCGGCATTTCCCGTCGTGTTTATGCGCAATTTTTTATTATTATTTTTTTTTTCACGGGCCTAAAATAATGTCACGTGACTCGAGCGCGTACGCAATATTATATAGGTATACTTTATACCTGTGCACGTTATAAATTATAATATTATGTGTATTTAAGACCTGCGACGGCTATCTATCTATACGGTTATTTATGCGCCTACGCCCTCAGAGACGGTTTATCAGACAGCAAAAATCGTTTTCGTTAAATTAATATCATCATTATGATACTATATATAGGTACTCGAGTTCGTGACTGGCGTGTAGTTCAATGCGCTTACTTCTAAATTCGTAAGCCTCGAAACTTAATAATTAATTATCCGCGAAAAACTAACTCAGCAAAAATCACCTGTTGCAAAGCTCTCGTCTAAGCGAAAGGTTAAATTTCATAATAATTATAAGTAAATCAAATTATATAACATTTTGGTTTAAGTTTTGAAAACTCTGAAAATAAGATAAAATTATATTGTATGATAATATTCTAGGAGCTGTTTTTAAACCAATCGCCCTGTATTTAGTGTGTATGCAATCAATAGTCTTTTGGTCAAAAAAGCAATACATAATTAAATAATTTGTAAACATTAAGATTAAATGTGTATAGTATAGTGTAAACCTATAACCGGTCTCATTTAAATGTAATTAAATATTCGGGTACCTATAGGATTACACAACAAAGGCTTTGCATAACATTGGCGAATATATCGCTATATTCTGATGTAATATTATGTGTGGCATGTACCAACACATACTCATGTATTATATTATATTAAACCGCTTATATTTTATAGGTAATATATTTTACTACAGTCAAAATTATTAATAATAATGTATAATGTATTAGTGTTGTACAGGTAAGCAGTAGAATTTATGTTTAAATTGCTTTGTTATATTTTTATTAACGTATAATACAAATAATACATCATCTAAGTAGCGGGGTACTCTAAAATATTACAGTTAATTAAAAGCTTAAATAATATTAACTAATAGTAAGTTTTGATATCAAAAAAAATAAAGTAAGTATATCTATATTTCGTATTATAATACTAGGTAACTACTGTAATACTGTATAGGTACTTCGATACGAAACAACTAATCAAACATAATAGATCATGTCACAATATAGTTATGTATAGATTATAATAAATACCTACATTAATAAATATTAAATTATGTTCACTCTTCGTAATATTAAAATAAATACGAAGAAATTGTACGATACATTACACCTTCATCGTTACGTGTTTGAAGATACGTCAACATGCGATCTAATTTTAAAGAGTTATTTAAACAATTTCACAAGTTTAAAAACAAAAAATGTTATAATTAATAAAAGCTTGACGTAACACACATAAATATAGTACGCCAGGGGATCCTGTCAGAAAGGCTTTTTGAATTTTCTCAGCTTTCAAGATTTTCAGAAGTGATTAGATATGATGACCTCCTACAATGTTTTTGAACAGTATTAAAAACGCAAACATAGTTGTTCACGTGCCAAAAACTGTTAAGAAAATACATCGAGAACTGTAAAAATATATTATAATTAAAACGCTTAATATTCCGAAAAAAACGTAGGTGAATGGAAAAATTCAAAATGGATATAGGCAGGTATAGTCGGTATAATAATATCAGAACATTGTTTCATATAGACCTGGGGTAATTCACATTTCTAAATTACGGACCTGTTTACAATATAAATTATAGCCACTGAAGATGTCCTCCACAAATAATCACTTCTGCAGATTATTATTTAATATTTTAATGTTAATTTAAAATGTATTGTTACAATGAGTAACTATAAATCAAGATAGTTACTTATATAATATCTCTTAATAACCTTTTCAAATTGAATACGCACAAACAGCAATAAAAGATATAATAAAGTCTACTCCGTAGACCACCGGGTAACCACCTACGGACCACCGGTTAAGAATCCGGTAGGTATCATAGGTAGACTAGCCTCGTAGACTGTGATGATACGTTAATGCAGCGATACAGTAGAAAATCGTGTCAATGCATTACCAAGGATTAGAATCAATTTTAAATGTTTATGAAAAAAAATGTAAAAAGTCTTCCAAGAAATAAAAAGTAATATTAAAATTGAATTTTTTGTTTAATGACTTTCAAAATTCATAATGAAATTTAAAAAAATCATAATCAATAATTTATATAAAAATATTATTTGCTTTAAAAATGAAATAGGTACAAATCGATTTAAAATTAAAAAAATAATCAATTTTTAATTTCAACAAGAGGCAACTCCAACGGTCAATTAGTCTAAACTATAATATTGCAGTCTATTAGTAAGGAATAAGAAATAAGTAATAATATTAACTAAAAAGTAAAAACCAATATTACGTTTTCTTAGTCACGTTTCACAGCAGTACGTAACGACGTATGTCGATTGCACCGAAATGAACTTTTTACCTGTAAGATATCTATCTATTGCGCTGCGTTTTTAGATATTGATTCCGCCGACTATCAATCCACTGAATATTTGTAAATTATTTATTTTAACAATAACCAAATGTTAAAGGCTTACATTAATTACATGTATTTTAATGTTATTTAATGATATAAAATATGTTTTATTTCATTAGTAGGTACACACTATAACTGTAATTATATGATAATCGAATAATAAATAATAAGTACCCATAATTTGACATTGTATATTTTATTAATTTTATAATATTTGTTATTATATAAATCTATTAAAAAAATTACAATTTTACTTAAATTTGTAAAAAATACAAACACTAGGTAGGTACCTATTTGAGTTATGTTATTTTATTATTTTAATACATTTTAGTATTTTACATTGAATTTTATTGTTTCTGCCATAATATAATATGTATATTTGTGTTGTATTGTCCTTTGTGGACAAAATTGTTTGAATTTTTTTTTTTGAAATCTTTTTGTTAAGATAAAAAAATGCATTAACAATTATGGTAAACTGTGTGTACCTAGACTGTTAATTAAAAAAAATTATGTATAATATGATACATCGGTTATTGTTTAATAAATAGTCAGTGGAATCAACATAAATAAATATCCGGCGGAATCAACATAAATAAATATCTGGCTGAATCGATAGTCGGCAGAATCACCATAAACAAATTTCCGGCGGAATCGATAACCGGCGGAATTGATATAAAACAGCGGAATCGACAATTCCCCATATCAAACATTCAAACGCATGAACGACAACAAATTTTTAGTAAGTATAGAAATAAGAAATCGTTAAAAGTAAAAGTGATCACTTGTACCAAAACAAAGAAAAATTATGTTTACAATGTAATATTTCAAATCAGAAAACTTTTAAATCGATATTTAAATATATACAATATAAAAATCAAAAGTACATAATATTATTATTATTTTAAATTTAAATCGATAAGCAAAATTGAAATTAAAATCGAAAAATTTAATTTCGCTTTCAAGCCTTGGGATACTAACCTAGCTAATATAATATTACAAGCTCATATATTGTATTATACAGAATAATTCACCAAAAATGCTCACCCCTTTTTTCTTCGATAATCCAGTTTTATTCAAATTCTGATTTCTGAAGTTTTAAATATTCCTAAAGGCTAAATAAGCTCATATTTCCAAATTCTTGACGTATTTTGTACTATTTAAATAGTGTCCTGTGGAAATACACACTTCTATTTCTTAACTGAGAACCCCCCCTTTTCTACTCTGAATTATTTAGTAGATAATTATTCTGAAGATGTTGACATAAGCACTATTGATCATTGTATCAACATAAAATTTCAAACAAGTAGTTTTTGAGTTAATTAACTAGTGTACCTACTAACGATTTTAGTTTCGCATGATCACGGATTTGGACTTTGGAAGATATTGGTTCTTTGGTTGTTTGAAAATATTAATAGTTAATATCAATTCATCAACATTTATAATTTGTAAAAATAGTCCAAATATAATAAATACTAGCTGCAATATTATTACATCTATCTATATAATTTTATATTAAAAAACTATTTTTCAAGACTATTTTCCTTAACATAGATATTTTAAAAACGCATTAATTATTACTCGTACGAATTTTAAATATTAGATTCATTAAAGTTTTTAAAATAAATATCCACTAAATAACTTACACTAAAAAAAGGGAAGTTCCTATAATTCAAAAAACAACAGAAGTTTGCTACTGCAGATACGACTGTTGCCAACAGCGAACGGCGTTTACTTAATACATATATAGCGTGTATCGTAAATCCAATTACGGACAAACGATATATTATTATTCTAATACGTCTATACACAGTCTCCCCGTTGCCAGTGCGTTTTAAACCGATACGTATATTATGTGCCGAGCATTATGGAATACGCCCCGGTTAGATGATCCTCGTTTCGTTTCATTTCCTCTGTTTTACCTACATTATTGCAATACGCACACACACACACACACACACACACACACACACACACACACACACACACACACACACACACACACCGTAAAATGCGTTATTGTCTGCGTGAGCGCGTCGAACACACAGACGAAACGGATCCATTTCCCGGCGGCGGCTTGTCGGTTTTCCGGGCATGGGGGGTTAGGGGAGAGGAGGGTTAAGCGAGAGAGATAAATAGAGAGGAAAAAAAGACCGATGATGTCCGTCTCGGCCGCAACGCGAATAATATTCATATAGGACACGTCGAGCGTTATTCGCTTCGGTGCGCGGAAAACAAATAACGTAGGATAAACGCACGTGCGCCGCCGATGGCTTCTGTGCGGGGCCCGTCGACCGTGAAACCGTGACGTCACACACGCGGATTCGCCGCCGTCATCGCGCACCACTCCGACAAACGACTATTCCGTTGTGCAGGCGGCGGCGAAAACCGCGACGGCCAGTCGATTCCGCCCGCAACCCGCACACGAATTTATTCCGTCGATTTTTAATGTCATTGCCATTAAATTGTTATAATAATTGTTGTCGTCATTATATTGATGTATGTACTATTATACTGCTCATTCTTTATACCGAAATATTATGTTTGAACGAATTTAAATTCAAATATTGTATACACCACGTAATGCGTACACAACAGTGTGTGCGTGCGCAAAAATATATAAAACCACTGCCCGAGAAGCCATCATATAAAACAAACTTCTTCAATGTGCAAAATTTAAAAACTAAAAATACGCAGGTATAATTAATATCAGTTTAGTTGACTAATAAACACTCGTTTGGTCGAAACATACATTAGATAGAAAAAACAAAATAATTTTTACGCTTTATTTTTGGATCACTAAATATAACGAGATAAGACGTATTTTAAAATTAATTTAGCTATGAAGCACTACGTATGGCTATAATTCATTCGCATGTGAAGAAATTAAATAAAGTTTGTTTTCACGTTCATATTACGACTTTAGGATTTTGACGGTTATTTCGTTGCCTACGCGGACTTGCGGTTTTCTTAATTTTAGATCAAAGCTATATAATATAATATTCTCAAAGTTGTTCATCTTTAATCGCCTTATACAAAACATAGCAACATGTATGACTATGTTCTTAAATGCAACTTTGTCAATGAAAAATATTTGAGTACCAAGTTACTAAGTACACGTGATTACATGTTATTGAATAACGGCCATTTTTTATTGACGATGTTCAATAAATAATAATACTGTTTTGGTAAAATTTGGTTAAATTTGGTATAATAATATATATTATTTACATAATATTTGGAATTAAAAAAAAACGTGATGGCTTAAATTATATTAAATTGATTATTTTATTTGAACTCTCAAATAATAACTAATAATATAAAGTTGGTGTTACTACCGTTGAATTTCACAATAAAAGTCAAAAACCGTTGGATTTAAATTACAAAACGACCACCGCAACACCAGAAGGAAACCCTAAAACATTTTAAATAATTGAAGCATACTATGAACGTACGTACGCCTATAGGTAGTTGTAGCGGTTAGTGCCTAAAACCTGTACAGTGTGTCTGGTGAGAATTTACTAATTTAAAGTTGTTGAGTAATGTATATACGTTGCATTATACTTTCTCAATTTAAAGTAGTACAATTTTGTTGGACACTGTATATAAAATAGTGATACATGCGGAAACCTATTATGTACTAAATGCGAGTGCTGCAGTGTACAGTGTACGATGTGTGTGCTTGGTCATTTGAGTGTGCTTGGTCATTTGATTATTAAGTTATAGCAGTGATATAATTGTGGATGGTAAAAGTGTTATTATACTATTATAATAGTATTATGATATGTATAAAAAATGTAAAACGGTCATCGCGAAATACACCCACTAAAATATTATATTTTCGACGAAAAGTTGTTCAGGAATAATAATATTATGGTTCTAAGTAAAACCTACCTAATCTTATTGCAAAACATACGAAATGATTGACTTACAAGATCATTAAAACATAATCCTAAAGTGGCAGTCAGAAGACAAGACGAATTGAGTACCTACACAATAGTATAATACGCTGAACAACTTAATAAGAATTACTGCAAAACAAATTGCGTGCACATCATCTGCAGACGTTAACTAATTCACTAGATTTAATAAAAACGAACGTAGTTAAAAAAAAAAAAAAAAACAATTTATAATATTTTTTTTTTAAGAGTTTATCTGTTAAATGTACATGTTTCTCCAATTAAATGATTCTATTACTATGATAGACAATGGAAACATATTTTTTAAATCTTCCTTAACGTATATTTGTTCAGTAGGTACCTCACGACCTCGAACCTTTATAATATATTATAATTTACACACAAAATAATTAATACATATTATTTTATTTTTAAACGTTACATGCCAACTAATCCGATACCTCGTTTGCCAATAGTATAATTCATGAACCCAACACGAACTGACGCTTAATTAATCAAAACAAAAAAAATATATTTTATTTTCCTTAGAAAAAATAAATCGTTTTCGTAACAAATATATCTGCAACAATAATAGGTATGTAATTATTCGAGCCACAATTTTAGTATTGCAATAATATGTATGATATTAAATTACATTATTCATTATATATTTGAAAGTCAATACTTAAATATTTCTTTTTTTTTAAGTAATTATTAATTATCTAGGTAATTATAAATATTGTAATGAAATTGTATATTTCACTATAAGTTTAGCGTATATCTACCAATGTATAAATAAACAAACAAACTGAAAATGAAGAGCAAATATTATGACAAAGAAGCAAAAACTGTTAGATTAATGATATTAATAATTATAAGATTATTTTTGGATCAAACAACATAAAATAAAAACGCTTTAGAATGAGTTCCTAAAAAATAAACTTTGTTTTAAGAAATACGATTTAATGAAAAATTACAAGACTCGTAACTGATCAAACAAAAAATTTTAATGTAGTTAAGTTTTTTACTAACCTATTTTGTAACTACAAGTAAATTTATCTTGACGTAACAATTATATAAAATTGGTTTATGCCATTTATTTGTAGTTGAGAATAAAGCGAAACACCTAACGTAATTAGAGATACTACCTATAGTGACTATAAAATCTTATTTGTAAATAGACAAATATAGGTAGGTACAATATATGACATATATATGTATAGTATGTAGTATGTACATACCTACCTAGTCAATACATTTTTCATATTATTAGTAAAATAAATAATTACTGAAGAAAAAAGCCAACATTGTCTAAACCAAACAACTGGATTAGTTAATCTTATTGAATTATATAGAAAAATTACTATTTTTAATTATATAGGTAAATAATACTTATGAAAGTTTCATTAAAGAGTGGAAAATGATATAATACTTAAGCAACTGTAACGTGTATAAAAAGGTTGTCTAAAATGAAGGGTTGGCGGTCACCAACTAATCTTGATACTGCAATTTGATATTTTTTTATAAAAAGTGATCGAAATATCATGTTTTTATTTGTTTAAATATTGGAATAGAAATAATGTATTATGTAAATAAAATATTAAAAAAATTGTATTAGCTTACTTTTTATGCATATAATATGTGAATATTATATTATTTTATGTTTTACTTTTGGCTAATTACTAATTTTAACACAATTCATTAAATTTTTTTATAGTTATAACTTATAATAAATAATAATAATATATTAACTCAGATTTTCAATAATAACGTAAAGTAATTTGGATTACACCTAATTTCGAAAATTATTAATAAATTAAACACTATTACATAAAGTAACTAGAAAATAATATTATTAGAGAAAAAAATGACATATTTAATTATAATTTATTGTGATAGGAAAATAGGATTATAAAACTTTATATTCGTGTATATAATATTTTAAACGGTTAAAAGTTTTCCGATTAAAGTTTCTTCCTTTTAGTAAAACGAAAATGTTCTTATATTTTGTATGGTAACAGATGAACAAGTGTAATAGACAATTTTAAATATCATTTTCTGTATATTTTAACCACACTATTATTATGCAATAGTTATCCTCACAAATATAATTATCGTGAAATGGATTATAAAACAATTTTATTTTAAAGGTCAATATTATTCTTGTCGAGATTATGTTAAAATGACAACAGCTGATCCATCAAGAATATTGATTAGGTAAAAATTAAAAATACATATAATAGTATTTTAAATTTAAATTTTATAATAACATAAATATTTTTTCAATTTTACGATTTTATAATATTTAGTTACATACCTATTACAAATAAAAATAATTACATGAAACTCCATAAAAAAACTAGTGAATTATCGGAAGCAAATATTTTCATTTTCATAAATTAATAGATTACCAGAAATATGAAATATTTTTTCACCATTACATTTTGATTTGCATATTAACCGTGAAATAACAGGTAGAACAGTATATTTTTAAAATGTTATATTAATTTATTATTGTTTATATGAATTTATTACGATAACATATCGCGTATATGTCATTTTTGTTATAAATGTTATTAAGTTGACTACCTATTATTTATTAATCTAAAATCATAGAGACAAATGATATCTATAGCTAAGTGATTATTTATGTGTATAATAGCCTTTAGATAATAATAATAATAATCAGGGTAGTATTCACTTAACATCGTAAATATTGTAAAATATTGTAGAAATGTTTTCACATACCTACGTATAGTTATAGATAACCGACATATCACATAGACATCTGAGTTCTAAATAATTAAAGCTGTATAGGTAATAGTATAACAGTATAAACTAATTAATTTTCACAAATATGAACACGGGTTTACTATGAAAACTCAATACATTTTATGCCTTAGCCATACGCGATACGCCCATAACAAATTTAATATAAATTACATTTATTATCTACTTAAACACATAATATTATTTTAACTTAAATACTTTTATTTTGTTTCCATGTTAAATAACTTTCAAATATAATTTAAATGCAATCATTCATAAATTATTCAAATCTGAATGACTTTAAATAATTAATTACCCAAATAAAATTACCTATTTAAAAACTTAAAACATTATAAATATTTTAGATAATAATTTTAAAATATTTTCACATTACCTACCAGTTATACAGAAACTAAAAAAATTTATTTCAATGTTATTTTGATAAGTATTTATGTATCATATGATATATTTATTATTCAAAAATTCAAAAATCTGAAACCTTGTCTAACTAAAGTCTAAAAGTAAACACTGTTGCTAACATGTGTTTTTTGTCAATATAAATGGATGAGTAATGAATTAAACTTATAAACATGCTTTTTATGGCGATAATATATTTTGTCTTTTTATATTTGTTAGTTATTAAATGTAGATAATTACACATACCATAATAATTAATAATAATATAATATTATTTTATTTTATTAGGTTTATTAATATTGCTTTAATTCAAAAACCTTTATCTACCAATTTATATATAACACAATATGAGTACAAGTAGTTTCTCCAAATATATTCAATTAAAACTAATTTGTCTCGGTTTTATTAGTCTACAAATATTTTAAATAGGTACATTAATGTCTTCTTAGAAATTATTTTTAGCAGGAAAAATCATGATTTTATTTGAAAATCTCTCTAGTTCTTAATAACCAATATTTAATATTTTTTAAACATTTTTGTTTGGATATCGAAGTTGT
>NC_042495.1:99914998-99916375 GCF_005508785.2 Acyrthosiphon pisum | reverse complement strand
TATAAAATATAAAAAAAAAATGTACAGAATTTAAATTTGATATTCTATATAATATTGATAAAAGAACTTTTATAATATTTTCAATAGATTGTATATTCGTAAAAATCTCAGGAATTACGTTCTGCAGATATGGTTGATTACGGGTACGACGGATCTAGCGTGCAGATGGCATAGTTCCAGTGACTCCTTGGAGTTCCACGTTACGGGTGTATCTCTCATGAGCTGCTCGTCTCGTGTGTCGCTACAATTATCCGACAAAGCCTTTGGTTGATTCTGATCCGATTATTCGGTGGCTGCAATGTCGTTGAATGACATATATATGATATAATCATTATATCATAATAAGCTATGATACATTTATTACTATATTTTCGAAATAAAAAGTTGAATGATTATAAAATATTTAGCTATTTTACAGATTACAATAAATACAAAAAATACAAGGATGACATTTTGAAAAATAAAAATCAAACAATATTAATGTGTAAAGATATATAATATATTATACTACGAAATTAATCATTAAAGATTTATTTTTCATAACATATTGTAATATAATATACTAATATGAAGCAACAATTATAATTGATAATATCAGTAACATACAATTGTCTGTAAAATAAAAATGAGTAGGTAACTAAAAAGAACAAATTCAAATCAAAATTATTTCAATTTTATTGATTACATCATACAAAAAATAATAATATATTTATTACATTATAGATCATATAATTTAATATTTAAAAAGGTGGGTAAGTGGATGTCGCTCTGCTGTACAGTAGGTTAGAAGTGGGTCACTGTATAATGGACAGTATTAAATTTGAATTCAATGATATAATATCACTGTATAAGAAAAACGATTCTGAGCGGAGACGGTATATCAGTCTATGTATTAGACTTATATATATACTTATATATGGTATTAAAAAAAAATTGACCTATAATAGGTACCTATAATAAATTCCAAATTAATCATATCATAATATCTATTAGGTACTTATAAGTTATAACGCGTTATACATCAACAAAAAACCGTGGTAAAATCATAGATATATAATAGTATAGGTACTTTGGAAGTTTCAAGTACCCACGAATAATATTATACAATCACAACAAAATAACTAAAATAGTTATCCTAGGTTTTTAATATGTAATTTCGTCCAAATTTGTACTTAAAATGACTATAAAAATAAACTGTGTAAATGTATTTTTTGGATTTTTTGGTAACAGAATTAATTACTTACGTGGAATCTTGTTTTAAATTTTTAATTCTTAGATACAAAAATTGAACATTTTATACATTTTTAACTACAAAATAATTTTTCAAATTAAGATTTGATAAATTTTGTCAAAATTTGATCTTTAAATGCTTATAAA
>NC_042495.1:99913763-99914948 GCF_005508785.2 Acyrthosiphon pisum | reverse complement strand
TTTATATTCTGTCAATTAGTCACGCGCGAACAGTCGTACTGTACGCACACGCTTTTATTGTGTCCCGAGTTATGTTCGATTGTTGCGTCTAATCCGAACCGTTTTTTTTGTATCTTCTACCACTCAACGTGGTTTTTGAACACCTCAAACCCTGCGCCGTCAGCTCAACTCACTGACCCCTTGTGCAACAGGGAGTACCCAGTTTGGTATATATAATATAAGTGCGCTAAATAGCGCAATGTATGATATTTATATATATAATCTCACATCCAAGGCACCGTTACTCGCGGTGACCTTTGGACCTGCGATTACACTCGCGTTCCTATTATAATAAAAATATAACTGATATACGCCAATTAAAAATTAATTGGGTAATTATGAGCACAACAGCTAAGGTCAAAAAAGATAAACAATCACCAGTTAAGCGTTGTATGACAACAATGCCTAATTTGAGTAATAACTCAACAAATGTTAAACGGATCGAAACAAAGAAAAGAATTCTCTCTTCCTCCAATTCTGATTCCACATCTCCAACAGTGCAACATAAAAAAAAACTGTTCTCTTCACCGAACAGATTCGAATTACTCAGCGCAGATGAAACATCCAATGAAGAAATTATCATCGATGAATCACAGCCCACCACTTCAGTCTCTGTTCATCCCGCAAACAAGCCACCTCCTCCAATATTTATTAAAGGAGTCGATGATTTCCCATGCGTATGTACTGAATTAATCAATTTGATTGGCGTCGATAATTTTTATTGCAAATCTACTACGGATAAATTAAAAATTCAAACATCGAACCCAGATTCTTATAGAACTGTAGTGCACTTTTTAAGGAAAGAAAAAGCTGAGTTCCACACTTATCAATTAAATGAAGATAAACCAACTCGCGTAGTTCTGCGTAACCTACATCCCTCTACTCCGACAGAACTAATTAAAAGCGAACTGGAAGTACGACTATTCGAAGTTAGGCAAGTTACCCAAGTATTACATCGAATCAATAAACACCCCCTTCCACTCTTCTTCATCGACTTAGAACCCACAGACTTCTCACAAGGTATATTCCAACTGGATTCTTTATTACACACAAAAATTAAAATCGAAGAGCCTCACAAGCCAAAGATTATCAGCCAATGTCAAAACTGCCAAGCTTATGGTCACACCAAAGCATATTGCGGATATT
>NC_042495.1:99849079-99913051 GCF_005508785.2 Acyrthosiphon pisum | reverse complement strand
GTAGAAAAATATAATAAATCAATAAGCAAAAACATAAAAATAAATACTGACCATATATTATGATGAGACAATTTTTTTCAAAATATTTTTAGAACTATCGTAAGACACTTTTTAAGTAAATACTTTATGTCAGAAGTATATATTATATACCTACGAATGTAACAGTGTTTAATATAAAGTGACTAGTGAGGGTATTAACTTCACAGGTGTATAAAAAAACAATTGGAAAGAAAACAGTTTTATGCAGACAGCGTTACACTTATTTGTACCGTTATCATCGTTTTATAGGTATACAATTAATAGTATATACTGCATGTACCTACACTTTTCTTGCATGTACATATTTTATACGTGAAAAAAAATTTAAGTGTATTCACCTGTAGAAACTAACACAATAATGTGTTCGTCAATATGCATTATACAAATTTGATAGCAATAAGATTACCTAACAGCATAATATTAAATATGATTGTAGATTAAAATTTGGTAGCCTTATTATTTATTTAAAAATTAAAACTAAACAAAATAAATAAATTACTCGTTTAAAAGTTTTAATATGATAATTTTTGATACCAACGTAATAACGAAAAGAAATATTATATTCAATATATTTTTAACGAATTATAATCAGTACAAAGTTGAGCGATAACTAATAAAAACAAAATTGATTCAGGTCCGAAATAATAATTTACAAATCACCTGTATTTAATAAAAACAAAACGATAACAGTAATATAGGTACCAATAAATATGTCTTACAGTAACTGTAAAATGAAAGATAATTTATCGTCTAATTGTTTGTCTAAATTAATAATTTGTATAGGTACTTATATATTATTATTTGGCTATTGCTATTAGATACTGATTAATTTATGTAAACGATGTAGCATGAGATTTTTAAATACTGTACTTTGTGTACCTTTTATGAGTTTGAAAACATAAAAACTGTACAGACACTATAATATACGCTATTTGTTAGAAATTAAAATCATTTCTATTATTTCTATATTAAGATATACGCATCAGTAAGGTAAATTTTAGTTTTTAAACCATTTGAAATGCATTTTGATTGTTTTCAAGCAAAATAATTGTGTTTATAATATTTTGATTGTATAATGATATAAAAACAGATAACCTACACCTGCACGATGGAAATGTCTACAATATTTTTTTCAAAAACTTTTGACATCAAAATAAGAAACAAGTAATGTAGAGCTTGTTATAAATCAACATTGCTAGGAGGCCTGTAACCATTAACAACATCATAAATAAATAATATGTCATGCGTCAAGTAAGGTATTATAGGAACAACTGTTATTGGTATTATACCCTACTATAACCACGTTTTTATAATAAATTAATTTTTGTTCGTAGAAATATGTATTTATTTTAGATTCTGTGCACTTGAACTTCAAAAAAAGCATTTTAATGCCAACTTAATACAAGATAATATTATCTGATATAATATTATGTATATTTTAATTTTTATGAAATTGAAATACTCACAAATCAGTTTTAGTATTGGGTATATATTATCAACAATCAATGACCATTATTAGTAATCTTGATGTGAGTGAACTTACCTGAAACAGAATAAACACTAAATAAATAAAAACAATAAAACACATTTATTAAATTATATATTTATATTTAATCTATGTTTGTGTTTTATTTAAATTGCCATTTCGATAATATTATTACTATTTAGTATAGTATATTATAATAAGAATATTTTTCTTATCATTGTAAAATTTCTAAGTTATTAAACACTAATGATATATAAATTATATTATTTAAAATAGGCTATTTAAATCAGAATGACTTAATGTTGATAGTAAATTTATGCATGCAAAAAGTAATTATATTTAATATTGTAAACTAAGAAAACCTCATATTTTCTTCGTTGTCAGTTAAATGTGTATTGGATGTTCATAAAAATTATAAATATTAATTTTCCGCCACAAATTTTAAATGATAACTAATAATTTTTGAGTGAATATTAAGAAATAACACCGACACGTAACATATTTTTTAATAACAATCGTGAAATACTTTCAATTACATAATATTATTTTATATTATAAAGTTGTTTGTGATTAAAACGAATATTTATTATTATTAACCACAGTGGTTCATAAATTACACTGTTACATATTATAATATATAATATTAAAATAAAAGGGAATAATTTTTTACATTTTTAAATGATATCTCCTTTACTCTCATCTTTAAAAAAAAAATATTTTAATTATATAATTATCGATCGACATTCGACACTCAGCAGTATTTCATTTTTTGCGGCTGTGTCTTAAATGTC
Organism: Acyrthosiphon pisum; assembly: GCF_005508785.2. NCBI lineage: Eukaryota > Metazoa > Arthropoda > Insecta > Hemiptera > Aphididae > Acyrthosiphon > Acyrthosiphon pisum. The sequence goes on along the minus strand of NC_042495.1, from coordinate 99,910,735 downwards.
TAAATCTAGTAAAATATGGTTTTTGTATCGACTTTAACGTCCAACTAAAACTTGTCTACTATATAGTGTACAATATAAGACCTACTTTACCGTATATATATATGGGACATGGACTAAAGTCTATACATTTCAATGCAATTAATAAAAATCTACGACGCGCGACGTAAAAGAAGCATAGAAGTGATAGAAATTTAATTTTTTTTTTAAATTTTCGCTCTTAAAAAAAACGCACTTAATTGGTATTTTTTATTTTATTTTATAGGTATTCAACTAGCTATTATAGTATTATAGCATAAATCAATAAATTATTGTAATTCTTTTTCAATTTATAAAATGAAAAATACTTCACTACTGTATATAGGTAACTTGTAATAAATAAACATTCACATTTTTTTAAACATATTATCCTCTTACCTAGTTAAACCAATATCAATATAAATAAATAAAATCTTATATTATGTATTATTACGCACATAGTTATGTAAATATAAATTGTTCAGTCCAGTGGTAATATTTGAAGCATGTCAAAATGTCTGTTATTCAGAAAACTAAAAATGTCTAATTTCTATATTGAATGGAAAGGTTGTTTTTATATTATCTTAGATAATTTAAGGTTAAAAAAAATAACAAAAATAAAAATATTTTGATTCTAAGATCTTTTTACTCAACTTTTACTTTCCAACACGATAGTGTATTACGATCAGAGAATCTATAGTGAAATTTACTTCTACATTTTTCCACTACACTAACCACGCAGCTTGTAACTTGTAAAATAACTATCGGTAATTTTTTTTTTTATTGCTAATACCTATTGAATTACTACCTATAACGTGTAATACATAATTATTTGTTCAGCTAAATTTGAAAATATTTATCATATTTACACTGTGGGGAATATTATTAGGTACATAATATCAAGTATAATGCCTACTGTTTTATAATGTGCCGAATATGTGTGTCTCGAAATAGCTAGGTATGGAAAAACTCATCATATAATTTACAACCAGTATTTTATAATACATTTTTGCATAACACATTTTATCCTATAATTCAATTTTTCAATAAAAAGGTAACCATAATAGGTTAACGCAGGAGGAATAAACAACGTACAAATCTTAAGTGCTACTAAGAAACAAAACATACCAACAAAATAAAATCACGTATAGTTACTGATAAAAATATAATAATTATTTGTGGGTTTTAGTTTACATTAAATGTTATAAGTATATAAATGGAAGTTTTGAAAATAGATTATCAAAAACTTTTAAGCAAGTTTTAACACTAGTGGAATAAAAAATAAAATAAAATTGTAATATTATTCAAAATAAATTATTCAGGAAATCGTACAATTTAATCTAAAGTACAAACTTTTCGGAGCATAAATCATTTTACAAATAATATCTTATACAACAAAAATCTTTCAGAAATTTTAAATTCTTGGCAAAGCGAAAAATCTATTGGTTTTTGAATGATGCGGTTTTTTTAAAGTACTGTTGATGTGAACTTCCGGATAAAATATATACTCAATCATTTTTATTTTATGCATATAATATTTATACATTGGTCAATATCTAATAATATTTAAAATAAATCATTTTTAAATTTCCGACAGTTTTGTTATGTATGACACTCTTTCTTCCACATCATGCTTTGGAAATTATTATTGTTTACCTTAAAAAACGATTAGAATCAGTCATTCATGAAAAATCGTCAATAATTTAATCTTTTTTATGCATATTTATTAGTTTTTTAATTGTTTGTATGATTTTATTCCAATTTTTTTTTTGTCACACATTTTTTGGGTATTATTTTTACGTCTTTCTTCAATAAAATGAAGGCATATACACTTTTAAATTGATACCGTGTTACTCATCGATGTTACACTTGTTTAATAATTGTCCATAACTAATCCGTTTTTTTTTCCGATTTTAATAATCAAACGATGATTTGCTAGATTATTAACCGGCGTACTCGGGGTTTCTCAAGTGCATTCTACTACTTATTTCATTCCAAAATTGTTTGTGTCGTAGTATCAGTATTTAATAGGGTTACAAGGGTTAAAAAAAAATCTTATAAAATTGAAATTATATAGTCAATATAATATAATTAATATGCATCCATAATAATTTTCAAAAATATGTTTTTTTTTATTGATATTTAATTTAATATTTGAAAAACTATAAATAGTAAATACAATTTTTAGAATTTCACACTTAATTGTTATACATTATTTTTTTAAACGCTTTCAAGTAGGTAGGTACCTACTAAACAATTTATTGCTATATATTTAATTTTCAAAATATAATATTCACGTGTTTTTCAACACAATTTTATAGCGTTTACACGAATCACGGGTTCGAGTCTTCCATTTTTATAATATTATGATAAATTACGCTCGTATTTAGAGGGAAAAAAACTAATCGAGAAGAAAAACTATAGTGAGTTTTTAATCTAATTAGTTTTCCTCCACAGTTTCAAGTGCCACGCTTGTACATTTTAGTAGGGCATAGACAGACAGAGTTAACAATATTATAACTGCTGTGTAATATATATGCAAGTATATTTTCTTTTTATTCTTTGACTCGTAGGGAGACATAAACTGTTAAAACGATTAAGTAGTATTATAATAGTACGTTCAATGACCATACGCGGTTGACGATGCGTTTTTCGTTGCATTAAAATAGGTATATCGTAAGATCATTTAAAAGCACTGAAATCGCAGCTGCAAACGCTACCCGAATAATATTTAAATATAATTTCTATAGTATAGTAATATTATCAGTGCTTGAAATCGTTTTTAAAATAAATACGGATACAAATATTTTAAGAAATCAAAAAAAAAAAAATCAACATTTACATTGAAACCGAAAAAAATCCATAATAATCTATATTAAAATAATAACGTTTTATAACTTTTATATACAAATAATTTTAAAAATTAAAAAAAAATCTTAATATTATATATTTAAAATTTAACAATAGCTAATAGAGAACAACATTACAGGTCTATAATATTGTTCGTTGGTAGGTAGGTACTTACTTAATAACTTGATTGTTAGTAATAAATAATTGTTCGTTTTTAAGGTCCCAAATACAGGTGTTTTCACGTAAGAAAAAATTAAAATCGTAAATGAGATAATATTTTAAACCAAAAAAATACAATAATATTTTATTTAAAACTGAAAACAGAAAAAACTTATATCAATAACCATGAGTATTGTAATCAAGTAGACAAATTTAATTTTAATTTTGAGTCGTGGTTATTACAAAGACCTAATAACGATATGAAGCGAAAAAATTGCGTATATAATTTATAGTATAGCTATAGGTGCGGGTGTGACATGGTTTTCGAGTGGTGGATATTACAAAGACCGAATGACGAGATGAAGCGAAAAAAATTGCGTATATAATTTATAGTATAGCTATAGGTGCGGGTGTGACATGGTTTTCGCTCGCAAAACCTAACGAAGCTGACGGAAACCGTCGTTGTTCTCCCCCATAATATTATAATATTATACGATCGCTAATATAAAGAGGGGTAGTTTCTCCTGGATGGGAGGAGGGGTAGGGTCCGGGTAGGGGGCGGCTTACCCGCATATCCAAGAGTGTCTACGCCGAGGCGCGGCGCCGACCACGCCGGGCGACAGTAACACCACCGTCCCGCCGCAACCGCCGCCACCGCCGCCGTGGCCGCCTGCCCCGTCCCTGCTATTGTACGTCGTGCGCTGCTTGGACGCCGGCTGCAGCGACGAGATCGTGGCCGCGGCCGCCTGAGCGATCGTCTGCTGCAGAGGATGGTCGTTGACGGCCAAGCTCACGCGTACCTCGGGTACCTTCAGGGCGGAGGCACCACCGCCACCGCCACTGACACCGCCGTTCATCTTCGCCACGGATCGTCACCACCACATCTACCGCCGAGGCCGCCACTGACTCCGCGGCCGGCCACACCATGCACCGTAAAGGAGACCGATTTCTTCGACGACCACAACGACGACAAAGGTTATTATTATTGATATGATATATTATTTATTATTATTGAAAAATCGTGGACGTCCGAACAACCGACGATGGCGAATACGAAGAGTCTACGACGACGACGGAGTGATTACGGCGACGTTTGCCGGTCGAGTCAAACGCGGGACCGGTCGCGCGCGATGACGACCGTACGGCGTGCGGAACGTGACTGTGGCGGTGCCGCGCCGCCGCCGACGGGTCGAGAGCGCGCGCGAAAAGTCTCCGTCGGCGTCCCACTCCGCCGCCGCAACCGACGATGACGGTCATCACCCGACGACGCCGCCGCCGCCGTGCGTTTGAAACCGTATAATATACGCGTCCGGCCCCCGCCGCCCCATAACAGTGTTTTTATTATTATTGTTGTTATTATTACGTTTTCCTGAGGTTTGTTTTGATACGACACGTACCAAACTGGTAGGCGGTAACTACGAGGGACATTTTTTTTACCAAGTCTCGTGTGTAGGTATTATACCGGCTAGGTGCAGTAGTAAAACTCGGCACGAGGACTTAAAAAAACAGCGCGTATTTATCCATTTTTAGTTTTAGTTTTTTTTTAATGTAAAAACCACTCGCTGCTTTTATTGAAACATATCATTATTACCCAACACACTGCGTCTGCATCTACATACGAATTATTTATTAATATAGGTGGGTATGACGTTTTTTCTAAAAAATATTTATCTCGTTATTTAAAGCAAAAATATTCAAAAAATCCAAAATTTCTTCTTTCGTGTAGAAGAAAAACTTGAAACATGGAGCTTATAATCTGTTCTGCAGAAATAAATCGTCTCAATTCAGACGAAAATAAAATTTGTCGTTCAAATCCGTCGTATGTGTGCCTCAGAAAGTGACGCGACGTCGCGTTATAGTGTATTTTTTTTTCACAACACGAATTCTGGCTGCTTCCGTTCCCCTTAATATATTTTTATTATTCTTTCGTTTCGTTTCGTCCGACGAGTGATGACCGACGTCGTCACCGCCGCCGCCGCCGCCTCGTTCGACCTTGCCTCGATCGCGCCCGGCGATTTACGAAAAAAAAATAGAGTTTTTAATATCCTCTTACGCCTTCGAAATTATGGAGGGGTTTGACTGACGGTAGATTAGGGGGGGGGGAGACGACCGAGAGAATCGCAATAATTGCTGTTAATATACTATAATATAACGCATTATGTATAATGTTTTTGTAATATATTATTATATTATTATTGTACGGCGGCGCATAAAATAATAATACTATTACCATTGAGCACTCAATGCTATTACGTTATCGGAGTACTACAACGGTATGCAGTTGTAGGTACTAGGTAGGTATTGCTCGGAAGCGAAACAGTGGCGGCTAACAGACTACCACGATAACTGGCGTTTATGTTCTTGTATTATTCTATCCGGACGTCGTAAACAATACGATTTTAGTATGATATTAGACGTCGATAATATTATTGCGGTTGGGATAAGATTTTTCACCGACGGTTTAATTATATTTTTTTGACTGTCATCGCCATCGTGTTTGTCATACTATTAATTCTGCTTTACCGCGTGTTTACATATTAGAACATAATATTTCACTATGGTGTATACCATGATGACATAAAATGGGTATACTATAGTATATCAGTGTAATTAGTCCACTACTATTAAAAACCAGGGAAGTTAATCTGCTGTATAGTTATAAGAGTGTAGAATGTAGCTGTAATGGATGTGTTAAATTGATTATTATTTATTATTTGCATACGAACAACGATTCCAATCCTACCTATATTACTAATTATATTTTATAATAATATATTTTTATTTGTTTTTATATATCATACCTACATTACTTAGGTACTTTTTGTAAATAATTTAATAATTTTTTTAATTACATATTGTAATTATCACAGTATAAGTAATGAGCTGTTATTTGCTTAAAAGTTAATACAGATGTACCGTATACCAATGTATTAGATTTGTGCTTTAATTAATAAATATTAAGTAATATCTTAAACCGAATATTTTAACAGAAACCATCCCCAAAGTAGAATATTGTTCCGCAAGGAGTTGACAGACAAAGATAAATAAATAAATAATTAAATAATAAAGACGATGAACGCAAATCATTATAATATATTCATAGCTCCGTTTAGTATCTAAAATATCAATCGAAAACAAACGACAACTATCTCATTAAAATTCACTTTTATATAGTAATTTTTCCCCAAAAAAGTGTGAAAAAACTCGTTTTTTTTTAATTATTTTAAGTTCCGTTGTTTTTTTTACCGCAGGCCACGTGTTAACATATACAGCCAAAAATCCAAAGACATTATAAAACGCTTAAAAATTAATTTACGAACGACATTAAAATTCTTTGAACGTTTTTGATGGATAATCATTTTTTTTTTTGGTTTGTTTTGTTTTTAAAACCTACCTCGAGTAGTCGAGTGTATTGATAATATCGTATATAATATGTATAGCTGTTTATCTATTGGGATGTATCCAATATTGAAACATAGGGTGGTTGTGTCACTGAACGGTAGGTGGAAGGTTACACAAAAAAAAAGTAAATGCCACTATTTTTTTTTTCATTTAATAATTCAAATGCTAATAATTTATTTTTAACTTTGAGTTTAACCATTTTTCGAATAAAATAAAATGTTATAACAATACAGAAAAAAATATAATTGTCATCCCAGTTCGGCTTTAATACGGTTATTGGTAAAACATAAAATACAACATTTTTAACATTCGTAAGATAAAATATTATATATTCAGTTTGTTATTTTTTACACGCTTGAAAGTTGAAACATATAGAACTTTCCTACTTTTATCTGAGAAACAATACCACTCAATTTGTACAAGCAAACCAATGTTATAACTTATAATAATAATACTATATTAGGTATATTACGTATATAAAATAACTGAGAATAAATATAATGTAATATACAGTAGAACTTCCATATAACGGACACCGAAGGGACTGTAAATAATGACCGCTATATAGAGGTGCCCGTCCTACAGAGGTAGAATAACACTAGAATGACACTCGACGGGACCAAAAAAATTGACCGTTACATAGAGGTGACCGTCCTTTAGAGGTGACCGTTAACGGAAGTTATACTGTATATTATTATATTTTATTTATTAATTTATTCTTAAAGTTTTTTATGGGTTCAAAATTAAAATTAACACATTTCATCAATGAAAAAATATACACACCACATATAGCTACTACAATCCGTTGGATATGTATTTAAAGTAATATAATTTATAAGTTATACAATTATTTTTTCCAAGTAACCTATTGGGGCATCAAATATATAATAATATAATTTAAATTGATGTTTATAAGCGTTTTCATGGTAAAACAAATAAAAAGAAACTTTAGTCCTGAGATTCTTAGACATTCTCCATTTTTAAACAAACGAGAAGAATGATAATAATATATAGACGTATATAACAAGAAAATAAATAAAAATCTTGTACCGACTAATATGAATTTGTTTTACTTTTTATACATTTCATATTATGTAATATTATAATTATGATGATTAAAAACGTTTTGTTTTTCATATTTTATTTAAATTTTGCTAAAGACAAAAATTTAAAACATTCATTTATCTTTTCATATTAAGTTTATGATTGAACAAAGACAAGACTGTAAGCTATATAATATATATTGTACATTATAATTTTAAAAACAACAGGATTAAAACTTAATATTGTTCAAAAAACGCAAATGACAAATTTTGAATTAAATTTAACTAGTTTTTATTTTAGTATATATTATTATACCTAAAATAAAACTGGAAAATTATGTCTGCTGTATAGTAGGTTTGAGTGTTGATACCTTGCCATTAGCAAGGTAGGTCACAGTGATGGATGTGTTAAATTTGAATTCAGTGATAAATCATTGCATACGTAAAACGATTTTGAGTGGAGATAGTTGTGCCGTCTCCTATTTCTTATGATATTTTAAAATGTATTTATCTATTAGTAAATAGTACCTATATAAAGTAGGTTGAAATATCTTTTGATACAATCATCGCAATATTATTATCATCACTCATCAGGAACTTAAAAAAATAGAGTTATAATATTATATCATTTAACTATTGCTACTAATTTAAATGTTAATACCGACATGTAGTAGAATTATGTAAATTGGTTCGTACTATACTAATATAAATACCTTAAAATAATTTTCCAATAATTAAGACACTAATAAGAACAAGGGCCCAAAATGCATTTATGAAAAATGACTAATTGGGCCCTTCGTCTTATAAGTGTCTCAATTTTATTTAGAACATGATGATATAATATGTTCATATATATATGAATAAATATACATAATATATTATATATCTACCTTATATAGTAAAAAATTCCAAGACCCTATACCTATATTGTTAATATTTTTTGAATTGCAACGAAATAACTAAAATTGTTTGAGGGGAAATCGTTATTTAATATTGCATTTTGTAATACATTTTCAATCTTAAGGAAGGTTAGGTACATGTTCATAATCTTGCCAAAATTTGTCATAATTTAAAATACGATGTTTTTTAAAAATATATATATTTTATTTCTGTACGAACACGAAACAACATAATATTAGGAAATTTGAATTTAAATTTCAAGCTTCAAGCCAAAATAATTTTTTTTTCATGAAATCAAAAAAAACATAAGTAAGTAAATAGATATTTTCAAATATTTGTAAATAGATAAAAAAAAACTTTCAAATTTTAAATTAATACTTATATACTTATTTAATTACAAAACAAAATTAATTTTTTCATAAACTTACCAGTGTGCGCAAATATTATACATACATTTTTTTTAGTTGTTTCGGAATATTTTGAATAGCTGTGGGAAATGTTTTATTACCAATGTACCAATACTAGATCCAATTATACATCACTCAACTCTGAATTTATAACACGACAGTCTAATTTAAATGAATCTTTTACTGATGATTCAATTTAAAACAATATTGTATTATGCCCTTCAAAATATACTAATAAGTAATTACGGATGCATTAATCAAATTATTAAGTTAACCGTATGAATGACTAATAATAATTGATTTTTCGCTTATTAAAAGACGCGTATCATACAACCATATCAATTACATTATTATTATAAAGTGTTTCATATTTTTTTTTTTTAAATCATTTAATTGACAGTTAAATGTTTTGTAAATATTTGTTATGATAATAAACATGTTCAGTACTATCTTATGGACAAATGTATTGGAGATTTTTGATAGATTTTTAACCATTTTTTTTTTTTTACAACCTAAGAAAAATTATATTGAATTACTAAGAAAATTTCAATATAATTAAAGACACATTGTCTTAATGGCGTTTGTTTTAGTTCATTTACTTAGAATAAAATAAATTGTTGAACTGTTGTTAAGCTGAACGGGGCCCAACAACCTCGGCCACAAAGATAACACTATATAAATATTCAAGTATTTGGAATATAAATAAATCATATCGGTAGACCCTTTGTGAGTTTTCAAACTTTTTACATAAACATTGGAAACAATGAATACTGAAATAACTATGTATTCCATAACTGATCACGAAGACTTGGATTTTGACCATTAAGTCCGTGCCAAAATTCGGTTCGTCTAAAAACAAATTGTCATAATATTTTATATTCTTATCGTAATCATTAAAACTGTAAATACAATCGGCTCGCACTATCAGTCAACTATCGTGTTGATATTTATGTCTAGTAATGCGTGTTAAACGTTGGGAACTAGACAAACGACCTCGTTCAACAATGAAACGCCAACCGTAATCGATTTTCAGATATTATAATAAAATAAAAGACTATTATCATTTATGTTATTATTATATTGTATCAATAGGCAAATCATATTATTTTATTCATGTCGTTCAAATTAACGGTTTATCAAAAATACTATGTTGATTTTAGTACTTAAAAATCAACAGTTAATATCAAAATAATATAATTACGAGAAGCAATTGGTTCATTTTGAAACTCTACAGTCGTAGGTACATTTCACTATATCGCATCTTTTTGAAATGTTTTCCAACCACAGAACAAAATATATCTCTTTTATATGGCTTTTATTAATAATTTATGTAACTATAACTAGTAAAATTAACTTTTTATTTAACCAAGAATCTATTATACATTATGATGATACAAGTAAATATTTCTATTAATTTACGTGTAGTTTTGAAAATGTAATCTTTGGTAATATACATAAAAGCCATTTCAATTCTCAACTGCCAAACTTAAACAATAATATTATTATATTAATTGTATTAAATGTATTTCAGTAAAGTCCGGGTAATCACTACAGATAATATTTTGAATGGATGGAAGTCACTGAATGCAACAGAGCAACATAGTGATCAATAACTTCTGAATAGTGTTAAATTATTTTAGTTTTAAATGATTGAAAAAATATATAATATAATTTATACGATATAAATGAAAAATGCAACAAACTATACGCACTAAGAAGGTACTAAATAATTCATAATAATTTCTTCTTTGTCGAATATTCAACGTTTAAATAACTTGAAAAAACAATTTAGTTAATATTTATTTAATGTACTTTATACTTTATATATACTTTATACTTTAATGTATTTTATGATAATAACAATACGTACAAATAGTCAGATTCAATAAAAAAAATATGTTAAAAGAAAATACATAAATTGACTATTATGTTTGAACTTTGAAGACTGTAATCAATAGTTGGATTAATCTGATTATAATTTCTTTTTCATTTGTATTTCTTTTTAACGAAAAAAATTTTAATTATTATTGGTATTTGTTTATGTGTTTTTTAATTATTGTCTTTCATGTATAAAAAATGTAATTGAATTTACGTGTTGAGACATTAATATAATGTAATGGATATACCATTAGAACTTTATTAGTTGTAAAGTTAAATAAAACAAATAAAGAAATAAAATGAAAAATATTAAAAAGTTACCTAGTACAAGTTTTCAGCTTAATCAAGCATAAGAAATGTATTAATTTTTTGTTTCATAGTCATGCATCGTGATATAAAAATAAAAATGCTATTAAAAATCATATTTAGTATCGACAAATTTTAAGTTTTATAGTTAGATATTTGTATAGATAAACTTTTTTTGTGTTCAAATAATATGTATCATGTATAAAGATAATCTATGACCTACGTAAAATATTTTAAAATCCATTAAATCCATTAAATGTAATTTAAGGCTAAAATGCAATAACCCCGACGTGCTATTAATTATCATAAGATATATTATGGGAAAAAATTTTATTTTTTCTCAGAAAAGTACAGTTTTCTTTTCCAGGAAAGGTTCGGTATACATTATTACTTTATAAATCCAAACTCTATGAATTTTCAATATTTATAAAAAAAGTTAAAGATTTGTTGACCTAAAAATTAAATTTATTTTAATATATTTTTATTAACAATTAACATCGCGCTTCAAATAATATATTACATTAATTGCTACTAAATCAAAAACAAAACTAACGGAATCAGATCAAACGCGTATCGTATAGGTATTATTTGTCTATACTGTGTTAGAAATATTTAATATATATATATATATATATATATATATCGTATAATGTCGTTAACAATTATTGTTAAAATGTTTTTTTTCAGGTTAAGCGCAAAACGTTTATCTGGGTCTGGTAAATAATGGATAATATAATATTAATATTATCAATAAAGTATTATTGTTTATTAGTTAGGTTGAAATTTGTATCAACAATGGCAATTGTATAACGGTTAAATGTACACTTGATACAGATGATGATGGTGTTATTATTGTTTTATATTAGATAGTGATTTTTCGTATACATAATATTGTTTTGCAAACCATATATAAGTGTACACATCGTTGATAGAGACAACATCAAATTTTGTCAAATTTCGATGAGTCGAAAACCCGAAAAGTATAAAAAAAAAACCAGTAACCTTGAAATCCTTATAAATTCGTTAATCTCAACGACAAAATATGTCTTGCCCTTGGACTTCTATCGAAATTTTACATTATATCCAATGCGTTTAAATCAATATTACAATAATATTTGTTTATTTCTAAAGGAAGTTGCTCATTATGTACGTTATATACATGTCGTGGGTGTTGTGGGACGTAGGTTTTACAAACAATTCAAATATAAACGTTATGTACGAGACACTACAAAAAATATTAAAACACATTATTCTATTCCATTATTTCAATTTGGAAATATTTGTTTTTTATCGTGTTTGAAAATGTGAACATATTATTTAAGTGTAATATTATGCAGTAAAAACAATTTGTAACTTTTTTCTAAACATTGTTTTTGTTCACATAATGCGTAATTTTATTCAGTATAAATCTTTAACGAAATATTGTGAATATGTCATCAAGTTGACAAATACAGTTTTTACTTGTTGGATAATGAGTTAAGTCGATTTTCATACAATAGTTGGTAAGAAATTATACTATATAATATTATATTGGGTATTATAGTATGATTAGTTCTATTATATAGTTGAGGACCAATCCAAATGTTAATCATGGCTTTACTAGTAAGTTGTTAAATTGAGGAATACAATATTATACAATCCAAATGATTTAAATGATTTATTCGTTACCAATTACAGTTTGACAACATTTTTAAAGCGCCTATATAATATGCATACTTCGATTATAAATATTAATCCAACGCAATATACGTTTTTATAGATTGTTTTCAGTCTAACAATTAAATGACTAACGTAGGTATATCATGTATATGCATTTTTTTTTGTTTTAATGCCAAGCCTGATTTTGAGTTGGACGTATATTATGTAAAAAATAAATACTTATAATTTATATTGAAATCGTTTTGATGATTCACAAATCGAATTCCATTGGCACTAAATTCGTTTTGTATCATAATAAAATTGCGTGTGGTTAAATGTATTTTTTAAATTTCATTGTTTGATGTTAACGTGATAAAAAAAAATAAGGTTATAAAATTGAAGACCCTTGCATCTATGGTGTAGTCACGTTTACACGCATCGGGTTATGTGAGGTATATGATGGTCACAGCACAGTTTTCAGCATTACCGCATTTAACTTAAAAATGCACTCGTGGAGCATTGTTGGTCACCTCGTGTGATCAGAATATAAATTCGATGTTTTGGAAAAATTATTTATGTATTTTTAATTTTTCTATTGCTCGAAAGAAAAAAAGTTTTAAATGTGCTAATGCAATATCGCGCCGCGCCGTATACATATTATGGCGTGTCATATAAATTGGCCATAAAACCAACTTACAACGAATAATTTTTATGATGACTTGACATAAAAATATTCAAAGGTGAAAACAAAAACAATAACCTATACTAATATATAAACACGTATATTATATATAGTATTGCACAAACTCATATTTTGATAGTAAAATTTTTGAAAAATACCTATAAACATTATTTTCAATTTTCACTGTTTTTTTTTGTTTCTGTGGAAATGTGTACTCTTTATATCACTTGCTTGATAATATATAGGTACCTATATAAACGACGTCGGAATATAAACAAATTTTATAGTGTTCGATGCATTATTTGTCAGGCTTTGAAAAAGTATATATGATCAGTTTTGATTCTGTGTCCGATAATCAACAAGCTGTAAGTATAATTGTCTTTTAATTTGTTTTAATCAATTTGGTCAGTGGAATGTCGTGTATAACTATCAAATTTGTGAAATCATTAAATCAAGGCATCTAACATAATATATATCATTCGTATCGTGTCTTATCGAATTTACTGCTGACTTGTTATAAATTATGACTCGTCCATTTTCGAAACACTGTTAAGTTTACTATTTTACTACGGCTGATAATACGCACAACCTTGGCAATCGTTAAAAAAAAAAATAAAACAATTACAATTCATTCGCACTTCAACTATGCATTTATTAAAAAACCCAACAATAATGACTATTATCATTATTATCTGGTTATATTATATTTTTCACACGATTATATTAAACACCCATACTATGTAGCAGCAGTCTGAGGTTCAAAATGAAGATGATTATATATATATATATTTGAACGTAACCACCGATGCGGAAACAATCAATTAATGTGTACCTACCTATTTAGAAATAGCAATATTAATAACTTTTTTTTTATTAGTAGTCAGTGAAAAATAATAATACGATATTATCATAATATATGGAACAATTAGGTAATACGGAATATTATTTAGTTACAATATCGGATATTAGACTGAAATTAAATGTCCATAATGTATTCAATAAGTAGTACCTAGATATAGCCTGTGGATGTTGTCGACTTTCATTTCATTTATTCAGTTATCAATTTATAAATTCGTTATTTTTAATAAAAATTGTTTACACTCGTAACGAAAAATAATACCTCACTATTTAAGTACATGTAGTGTCGTTTATTTTGACTTTACAAGTTGATATTTATAAGTTTTTACGTTTCAGTTGATTAGCTTTGATTTTTTTGTTTAATTAATTTTTTCTTTGATTTAAGCTTTGATAAGTACCGTATTAAACATATTTCAGTTAAAATCCCCAAAGAAAATATCGTTTTGTATATCATATAAAGGGTTTACGGTCACTGTACTTTTGTTCATAATTAATATTTAATTATAGCAATATTAAAACAAGTGCACATACAAAAATAAATACTTCATATAATGATATATATATATTATAAAATTATAGAATTATAAAATTAGTTGGTTAGTTCCATATATTTTTGAAACTATATCTACGTATTTTTTAATTAATCAACATATCATGTAATTATGGATTATGTTTACAAAGTAATTGTTATATTTGTTTTAAGCTGTATACAGTATATGTTTTAATTCATTTAAAATAACTGTTTGTTTTATTAGAATATTGCATGATGACATACTATTTTATTAAAATATTAATATATTTAAATTTTATAAAATACATATCCATTAAATAAATACTGTTTACAAAAAGTAAATATTTTAAGGTATAATATTATAAGACGTATTTATGACATTTTAATGTTTCGGAACATATTTAGTGAGACGGATTTTTGACAAATTCTTAAGAACCATAAGAAATTTTCTTAAAATCTTGGTTAAAAATAGTTTAAAAATTAATGTTACAACATTAGTTATAATCTGTGTTTGCATATATTATTATGGAAATATGAAAATCACCGATGCTCTTACATATGTAACGGCGACATCAGAGAATATTTTGTAGGGCTTTAATGATTTATTAGTTATTCTCGTTAAATTTAGCTCGTTATATTAAACCCACTCAATGACTTAACTTTGAACGTTAATGCTGACATTACATATATAAACAACTTTTTGAACCAAAAGTAATCCATAAAAATGTTACCTACATTGTTCGTTAAGCGTTTTTTCTTAAAAAGATCTGTGTTAAATTATAATACTTACTATGTTATAACATATAATTATTATGGCATGAAATTTATTTTCATCTTTTTTTCTAAAGTAAGATATACCGTGTATTCAAAGTTTATAGTTGAAAATATATACATTATATTATTATATACTTATAATAGTATTATTATTATAAAAACAAATTCATTGCTAGATAATATAATATATGTGTTAAGTTTTTCAACATAATATAATATAATATGTATAATTGCATAATTACAATATATTTTTGGGCTCAGTACAGATATTTTATTTTTCTTACCGAATTTTTCATCTAACCAATTTTGTCAAATGAACGCTTTCATTGTCATGGTTAATTATTAACAATAACATATATATTATAATTCAAAGATTTTCCTTGTAAAGGAAAAATATCGAGTAGCGTGTTATGAATTTTTACAGTATTTTATCTGTTTCTATAATTTTTAATCACAAGTAGTAACTGTTACCGGCTTCAGCACGAACAATTATAACGCAATAACTTTTCTTTAAATAAAATAATAAATGTTAATATAATAATCATGTGTAACTAGCAATAAAAATGTATTTCGTCTCGCATCACACGCACGTGGTCACGTATACAAATTATTATGAATTCCCTACCAGACAAAATCACAACTATAAAATCAATTTAATTTTAGCATATATGTCAAACAATATGACTAACTCAACTTTGGAATATACAAAATATTAAAAACTTTTGAAAAAAAAATATATTGGTATAAATCAGACCGCGGTGTCTCAACTAACACTTTATCGCAATGAATATAATATAAATTATAAACATTAGTAGTTAATTTTTTATAAAATAATAATGTATCGAATTCTTGTTATAAGCTAAAAAATGTTGATTCTTTTATAAATGTATCGCTTTATTTAATATATCTCATTATCTCAGTCTATCAATAATCTAAAATGTTCTGTTTATCGCGCACGGTATTATAGGCGGATACCTTCTCTAACTTATAGGGGAAATTAATGTGAGATTTTTGAACCGTTGTCTCATAAGTCACTCACTAGAGGATCATACATAAAATAGGAGTAAAGGCGAATAGCGCAAGTAAGGTAAAAATATATTAGCGCATAAAAAAGGTAAAGGTTTTATTCTTAAAAAAACATTTTCACAGACTTTATGGAGAGTATGTGTAGGTATATACATATACAAAACAGAATAAAATAGAAAACACTGGAGAAATGTTTAAATATTTTTTTTTTCTCGAAAACCCATTATACAGATGTACCACAGCGAAATTTTTGGTTTTCCGTTAAATATATTACAATATGGTGAGTTATCGTTTGTGCTTTGTATATTATATCTAATTATACAAATGTGTTAATGGCCTATATGAGTATCTACATTTATTATGTGAACATTTTGAGGGCTAATTGTTTTTGACATAATATTATATTATATTACAACGTGAATTTCGTAATAACAATATGCAAATCCAGTGTATTATTTAGTTACTAAAGTCATACTCAGACTTAAATAATTACGCATGAATTATAAACAACTAACATAACAGAATCAACAAAAGTTTGATCTAATAAATATATCACATAATAATATTATTACTATGTATATCCATTTAAATTTATAATATTTTAGTCATTAGGTAAATATTTTGTTCAGTTATGCGAGGTACATTAATTTTATATACCTAGTACAAAATATGTATTACTATAATAACGAGTAAATAACTTGATTTAGGTCGCACGTTTTGTTTAAATCTTTATAGATGAAGCTTTAGCAAACAAAACTCTTTTATTATTACCTTAGTTTATACGTTTGGCTGCTTGTGATTTCATTCTAGACAAAATATAATATTTAACCCGGCGTACTAATTGTTTTCTTCAACGATTGTTCAGCAAAATGTTTTCCTCGATCCAGTAAAAAAAAAGGCGTAGTAATAATACCGTACAATGTAAACTATACAAATAATAATAATAATAATAATAATAATAATAATATGTTTACCGGTGATTTTATTTTATTACGAGCGTGCGTAGTCAGTAACATCTACCCATCTGTGTATATAATAATATATTATATAGGTTGCTTATTTTTACAGCACCCTCGGGGTAACACAAAAACAAAAATATATATATGGGTACACACACATGTGTGTAACGGCGTAGACGTAAGCATTTTATCAAAACCAATTCACGTATAACGTTCAAAGTACATAATATATATAGGAGTATATACTATATAACATATTACACGTTTATATAATATGGTGATCCTTTTATGGCGAAATACTATATATCAAAAAACAATATTTTTAAATTTTAAGAACAAAATAAATACAACTATATGGTACCTAATCATAGAAAACGTACAGTATACAGTATATTATAGGCTTATTGTGTTATTACTTGTTAGACTTAAAAAAAAAATTTCAAAATTTTTTTTGTCATTTACTTTCTGTATTGTTAACGACAAAATGATCACTCTGCTGTATAACACCGTATAGGTAAGTATAATATAATAATAATAATATGCCGTATCCGTATCACATGCTACATCATGCGTATGATGATGATTATAATATAATATTTTGCGTCAAGCCTATTATTACACAAAAAATATAACACACAGTACCTACACAAGGTATTATTATTATTATATTTATTATTCAAGTATAAAAAACTGTTTCAGACCAAGACCAAGCTGAAGTAGGAGGTACGCACGTAATAAAATATAATAATATATCAGGGGTTGCAAAATGGTTGATCTTGGACGGTTTAAAAGTCAAATAATATTCTTGATATTATAACTTATGAAAAAAAAAAATGATTAAAAGGTTGAAATTATGCGGCAGGGGCATGTTATACAGCAAAAATCATCCGGCAGTGAAAGGGTTAAAAGTCAATCCCCCTTTGTTAGAACTTATACCTATCATCATACATATAGTTGCGTATAATACAGTTACAAACATATTATTTCGGATTAGCCCGTTTGGGTAAAATGAATTTTTTTCGCATGAAACTTATAAAAGTCGAATACCGAGTTCCAAACTAGCTGATGTTTATTTAGAGTTGCGTCTCCGTTAAACGTCAACGACTATTCCCCAAATTATAATCAACTGGCCAGCGGTATGCAATGACGCGCTTCTACATCCAACCGTATACGATGATAATTTGTTTCGAAATTATTTAGACATTAAAATATATGAAACGCTTTATTTTTATATAACTTTTCATGTCAAAGTTATTGTATTTATAGAAATATGTTTTTTATTATATATTTTATGCATATTTGTTATAAAAACTTAAAAATTAAAATACATTTGTTTTACGTGAGGGTTGATCCTAATATATATTTATAAATAAATATAATATTCTCAGAGCAATTTAATCAAAATAAGTTTCCCCACCCCTGATGACAAAGAAACAGATATGATTTAAAAATTGATAGGTACAATATACTAATAAATATAATATATGTATACCTAATTTTCAGTACATTATAATTATAATCATGGTTGATTGGTAAAGTCGTGAATGTAGTTACACGGTGTTAAATTATGACTTCCAGATTTAATAATTAATATTATGCATTAGCGTTATACGACATCGGCGCTGGTTCTTGGAAGGGTACTGCTGCGGCTATCCCAGATGGTAAGGACCCGTTAATTCGAAATGGACTTGTGGTTAAGACAATTATCGTTAAGACTATAAACTCCCTAACAAAACAACTATTACTTAGTTATATTAGTTATTATCACATAATATGTTTAATAGAGTGATATTAAACTATTTATAACACAAACATACATTTTATGTGTCGTAACTAGTGATGTAAGCTTGAAAATTTGAAAATTTTGAAATTTTAATGTATTTTTATTAATTTTTGAGGTTGTATGGTTGGTATCACTGTACCACAGCTGTTAATTTTGATGGTTATCAATGTTCTTCTAATATTAAAATATATATATAGATAAATAAATAGATTATATAAATAGAATATATTTAAGTTTGATATATTAATTTGTTAATTATAATATAAGCGTTTAATTTGTACTTGCATAGTAACATGATGTTAGTATGTTACCACTTACAACCAAGTACCAACTAACAAAAGACTGTTTGATTTAAAATAATTACCTACTTTGTGATCTATATATATTTTTTAAGTTTGATATATATATTAATTTTTTATTTTCTAAGATAAGCGTTTAATTTGTGCTTACATAGTAACAAGTTGTTACCACTTACTACCAAGTACTAACTAACAAAAGACTGTTAGAATTAAAATTGTTTCTATATTTTATTATTTTCAAATTTAAATATATTCAAATACTTTATAAAATGTCTGTTTCATTTTTATTTAAATTGTAACAAGTATAATGTCAGAGTCAAACAAAACACTTATAATAGAAAAAATTATAATTTGGTTAAAATTGTGGAAGTGACTCAACCAATAAATTACATAAAAAATCAATAATTGTAATTTATAGCAAAACGATTATTTATACTCAACATTTACACTGAAGTAAAAATACATTTTTAATAAAAGAAAAAAATGCACATTAATGGGTATAAATGGTAATAAAAGTACATAGTTTAAAAAAAAACTATGAATATATGAATAATAATATAATTACAAGTTATAAGTTATAACTATAACTATATAATATCAAAAGATTTATTTGATAAGAAATTAATATGATAAATTATAAAATTTTCAAAATTTTCATGTTTTTGAAAGTTTTCACGAAAATTTTCACCAAAAAAAATTTTGAAAATTTACATCACTAGTCGTAACCATTTGACGGGTGTACTAAAGGCCCGGTCGACAGCAGGATAACTGTTTGTTTTCTTATCGAAGAATAATTGTGTTTACCGGCGACATATTATTGTTGTACGTGGTACAACGCATGCACCGCACATAAGTCTGTGAAATATATTTCGGAAAAATCTGTCACAACTGAGCAACTGTTGGCAATCGGTCAAATACCTAGACTCGTAAACGTACATAAATAATAACATACAAACTCCCCGACAGTATTCTTGGATTCGATTTGCGTTTATGAATTATTATTATATTCCGTCCGTTTTGCATAATATTTTATAAATTCATGTAAAAATATAAGATATAATTTTATTTGAACGAGAATTTCTCGGTATCTCGGTCTTCATAATAATATTATGTATATTATTATTATGTAGCATTTCGGAAAAAAATCCAACAAATTTCCAAGCCAAAATGTGAATATAAACGTGTACGAGTGTAATAATAATAATAATAATATAATAATTCAATTTAAGCAGCGCCGCAACCGATTGGCAAACCGTAACATATTTCACATGATTACATGTCATCGCATCATATTGATGCTGCAGACTCATAATATTATAAATTGTCAGGCGCATATAATATTTGGATCTACAATATTGGTACATTTATTCATTTCCATATAGCTAGGAAATCTGTGTTCCGTGTCGAATTGCATTATAATAAATTTAATTTTCTATCGTTCGATCAAATGAAAGTAAAAATTCAAACAATTCAAATCGTTATACGAACGCGTGCGGGTAATACGAGTAGAGGTATACGACTTGGTCCAATTGTTTCTTAAAATTTTAAAGTAAAAGACGATATCTTGTGTCTTACCTGGGATTACACGCGAGCACTGAAACTGTCGTCTACCCCGTGACACCTTTGCACACCACAGTCGTTTCGTATTTCAATATCGATAAATTGTATAAAATCTATATATCATTTATTTTTTCGATAAAATTATTCTCGAATACTAAAAATAAAAAAAAGATTATTTCTGTTACGATTCTTGTTTCGGTTCCGCGCCATTAAACCACTAGGAGGTACTCGACCACATAAAAAGTACCCATCACTTTAAGTTTATTAGTAGTCATTATGACTAATGTAGAGTATATAGTACTTAGAAATGAATACTATAAATCATTTACACCACCGACCTCGCGTTATAAATCTTTTACAATTAAAATAAATTATATTAAATTAGCAAAGAGCTAGTTTGATATACAGTAATATTTTAAGCAACAGCAAACAAACTGCGCATCGTGGATACTTTATATTGCGTTATTATAATATTCAATTTTAATTTGAAATGAATTACATTTTATCATTAGTAATCAGTATTAAGCTTTAACCTTAAAATATAACATTCCATTCCGATTCCTATTAAGGTTTCCACGTACATGTATAATATAGTAATGATATAGGTGTGTTTAATACTTGTATTATAGTAGTATTCTATTGGTGTATGAAATTATGAACCATTTACGATTTCGGAATTAATGTATAGTCATTGCCCCTATTTAAAAACCAACTACCGTTTTATCAAAGTCATTTACTTGTATTGTTATATTTTATTTTCCCACTGTCTTTACTAATTGCTTTCTCCGCAAAGGGCGCATTACAAAAAATAAAAACAATCCCATTACTCACTCGAAAATGATAATGTAAAAAAAAAAAATAATAATAATAATAATAAAAATAAATAAATAATAATATCGAAATTATGAAATGGTTGCCGGCCAAAGAGAAGAGAACAGAGGGATCGTATAGCTTTCAAAACGCCATAGACATTATAAATGGTTTCCAACTAAAGATAAAGTGCTATTCATCTCGCATAAAATTTGAAAATATATATTATAGTTTCTATAATTCTATGGCTTCTGCTCTTATGGTGATTATGTGTTTGTGAGTCATGGTGTATTTTTTTTCTCTAAATTTCTGTCTACAATCGTTTCATATAGACAAAAACCGTACTAAATATACAAATTACCATATCGAACATAATACACTACAATCAATTTCTCATTACACATTACAATTTATGATTTTAAGAAAAGAAAAAACTATCAACGAAAAACTAAACCCAAAACGAACTTTTAAATAAAAAATGCAAAAGATTCCAGCCAATTTCAAAGTAAATTTAATATTATTAAAAACAAAAATCTAATGGTAGGTAATCTGTTATCATTCTTTGAAAAACATAGGTTCGAAAACAGAACAATTCGTTTCATCTTATACATATAATTATCAATTAACAATGTATATTATTGATATATTACACGGTATACTATAATATACTGTGATATATTATATTGTTATTCATCACTACAAACAAGCACGGAAGTGTATGAACTATGGTGATTCCATATCACCCGTTATAGTTATTGGTAGTACCGTAGACAGGAATTTAATATGGCTGGGGGAAGTTAATTCATCATAGTCAAAATATAAAAATATTTTATTATATTATGTTAGTAGCTTTACATTTATATGTTTGTAAATATATTCACATACTTTCCATGATGTAAGAGTTCGGGTGATTGAACTCCCCTCCTACCATTAGGAAGAATCTTGTCTTCGGTATATGACTATGGTCGTGCAGTTTTATTCCCACGATGTTACACACAAACAAAATTAGGATTAACTATAACTTCAACGCGCGTATTACAATATTATACACTATGACGTGTGGTATTATATGATATTTTTTATTATTTTAACAGGTGTACACGAGACTATGCTTTGCGAAAAGTTTCCGGTGCTCGGATAACGGCCGTGAAAAATCTACCCGGCATTATAACAGTAATGCGGAGACAGGGGAAAAACGCGAGCGCATCAGTCGACCCGACGTGAACAATGTTTTTTTCCCCTGTTTTTGGAGGAATAGAAAAATACGATGTGAGATATTATTATGATAATGCGTTTGCGCGCGTGTGTATGAGTATAATATATTTTTATATGTGCACGTGCACGCTGATACGACGTTGGCGTACGTGTCGTGTGCGATGTAGGTACGCGAGTTTGGAAAGAGGAGGATTTCGCGATGACGGGCACGTCGTCGACGTCGCGTCCTACCCGGATTAAAAAAAAATGCGGTTTATAAAATCGACTTTTGCGCCTACAACTCCAAGTATTACTGTATATGCGTAAATTTTTTTCATACAAGTGAATATCATACCAGGTATCTATATTTTTATATACAATGATCCTCTTACTTTCAAAATTATCCTTTATTACCTACACCACGCTTGTTCGTTCTCGACATTGAATGCGCAATTCCCCTTTCATTTGCAGGCCAAATTATAGCATTTTTGAAACGACGATCAAATGGACAAAATTTAAAATAATAACCGTCTCCTTGTCCGTCCGTTATAAACGTAATATATTGAGGATTAATTCCGGTTCAAAGGGAGGCTATTTGAGTGATCGCCCCCCCTCCTGATTACCATCTGAGACTAGTTTTTGACGTAATTAGTTCAAGAGTAAATAGGGATTTATATAATTAATTTAATTGCTCTGTGAAAAGTAACATATAAAGGAAATAAATAAATAAATAAATACTTTAAAACGGACTAACCTATATCAATATTAATATTTTTTATTTTATCTTTATCATATTGTGTGCGTATTGGCGTTATATTTCAGTTCTTATTAGAGGGGTGAAATTTTAGACCAACCCTAATGGGTAGCGGGGTAGATAACTTAAAAAACAACTACTCGCAAGCACATATTAATATATTATATTCCTTTTCTTTCATTAAACACATGCATACATACATACATTATACATACATACCAATTTTCAGGCACATTCACAAATGCGTCTGAACTCGACTTATGTATTTTTTAAGTTATATAATATCTCAAATACAAAATAAACTTCCGGATAAATGCACTTCAAGGAGAAAGAAAAAAAATCGAGTTATCAAGACTCAACTGTAATAATATTATCAACGAAAATCATTAATACTGTTGCAACTCTATTATAAAAATTGCACAGTCCGAATAATAATTATCGGTATTATCTCTATATACATTTGGTTTATATAGTTTTATAGCTGCTATTCAATACCTTTGTTTGGTTGAATTTTAAAACCATAAGTAGGTACTAATACTGGTACTAATACTATATTACATAGTAGTAGCTATATCTAATATGTTTATACGGTTGTGTTATTATAAAATATACATTTACGTTGGTTGAAATATAATTATATTCGTAAAATATTTAATCAGCCTAGGAAACAGAAACACACGTAGATTAGTTTTTTCCAGTAACTACACTTCATTTTAAAGATTTTATCTCAGATTTTATTTTAGATATATTTTCTTTCATAGGTAATGCATTTCGCAATCACACGATTATGAGGACGCGGCGTTAAAAATAGGCTATCAATGGTGCACAACTGTCATCGCTCTATTTTTTTCACCATCGTATATGGCAACAGGTGTGATACTTGAAGTCAGACAAATCAAAATAGATCTTCGGGACGTCATAAAACACGAAATTCGATAAATGGATCGTTCGACAATGAACGACTGTCGGCGTTTAGATAACCCACCTGCAACTATATGGACTTTCAATATTTCTAGCCGAACAGTATAATATTATTTCCATTAACCTTTACCAATAATGACGATGAACTACTAGTATCAACTGATAGTGAACTTATTATCCAACAACATGGATTAGTCCAAAAATGATTACCATAAGAAGCTCGATAACATAAATAAATCCGTCAATAAAGAAACATTTTGGAAGCCACATTCTGTGAACATTTACATTACTATAGTATTATATTGAGTTTCGTTCGATTGGGATTAAAATATACTGTAAACGAAAGTCTGTTGATTACATATAATATAATACTATTAACGTTAGGTACCTATAATAATAATTTATTTATTATCTATTCTATTTTGAATTTAAACTTCTGACTGAACTCATAACTTTAATGGCAGAACTTTCGAGTAATACGACGAATTAATTAAAAACGTTATTATCTACTATATACGAACGACACAACAATTAATTATGTTTGACTATATTATTATATGGCAATTCATCAAGCATGCTTACCTCCATTTCTGTCTTAATAACGAATTGATTCTATGTTTTTGCAATATTTTAAGTTAATATTATACTCGAGCAGCATATTTTCAAATTTGACTTAGATTTTTTTATGGCATATTATTTTAAAGAGTGTTAAATGTTAATACAAATTTATTTTTTGCAAATAAAAACTACTTTTTTACCGTAAATAGTTGTTCGTCAGATTATTTTTTTTTAATGTTGATGTACGAAAATATAAATTTAAACTATTGGTTTCAAATTTATAACAAATAAAATACTGCGGTGATAGGATAATTTAAGTCCATGATAAATTATAATAGACTCAAATATTTATGATAACCCTAAATATGACAGTCTATCTTTACTACACTTAATTATTTAGCCGATCATTTTTCTGAATATTTTGATTTACTAAAATGGCAAAATAAAAATTCGAAGGAGTTTTTTTTTTAATTCCTTATTAATATGTTTGTACTAAGGATAATAGGATAATATTATAGTAATTTATATAAATCTATCAATATTTATAAAAATGGCCCAAGTATTATTAGTACTAGATCCAATATTTCACATAATATTTTATACTTTTCTAAAACTATTTTTAAGGACTTTTATCCTTAATACAAAATATATTTTAATAATTGAAAAACTACTGGTTTTAATTTTTAATTAGGTATGTTTAAAAATACAATCCACTAGATAATTTATAGTAAAAAGGAGAGTTCTTATTGAAAAAAAAAAAGTTTACATCGCTGCGGCACACTAGTTAAGAAGTATTTACAACAAATTAAAAGAAATTGAAAGTATGGTATTTACTCTTAGTATAGCTAATTCAAAATTCAAAATATTTGAATAAATTCATGAATAACTGAAAAATAGGGGGAGGGGGAAAGGAGTATGCTCGGAGTATCACACAATAAACCTAAAACTTCAAAAATCATAATTTTAATAAATGCGTTATTTAAGAATTGAAGGGGGAAAGGCATGCTTGGAAATCATTTTGTATAATATGCTAATTTATTATAATAATATGTCATAAAACATACAATGCATATTACTTGTATGATTAGAAAGAAATCTTGGGAGAGGATAAGGATGGTCGCCTAACACTTATAATTAGGGCCCGGATTTTTATGCAAATGCATATTCTTCTACATTTAACTTATAATAATTCTGATTAAATATCTTGACGTTTCGTAATACGTAGATTAAGCTATCAAATTTTTTTTTTGCATATTTTTGCATATTTGAATGAAAATGCATATTAATTGCATATTTCTATATAATTGCATAAAAGTTGCATTTTTTAATAGTTGATGAATTTTTTTTTTTTGCAAAGCAAGGCGAGTGTGCATAAAAGTTATTTTAAGCATTGATTGGGAAATTGCCGTCGCCGATTTTTATCGACAGTCTGCGTATTTGTCTCAGATAACTTATCTACACTTTAGGTATACGCACACGGCTTATGTATTTCAATTAGTTAGTGACGGTAATTTGTTGGTGTAGTTTGTCCAGTTTTTGTGTTCGCAAATGTAATTGTGTTGCATGTGTAACGATTGGTTCTCTATCGTCAAAAAATTCTACAAAACCAATAGTTTTAACAATTGAAAACTTAGAAAAGGCTAACTTTCAAACGATTTCAAAATTGTTCAATGACTCAATGAGTTTATTATGGCCTGAAAAAGTATTACATAATAAAGTATTACTTTATGTCACAGACGCTGCACCATACATGATAAAATCTGGAAAAGCGTTAAAAGTGTTTTATCCTAAACTAACTCACATTACATGTATGGCCCATGGCCTTCATAGGGTATCAGAAGCTATAAGGGAGAAGTACCCAAAAGTTGACATGTTAATTTCTAACACAAAAAAAATATTTTTAAAAGCACCTTCTCGTGTTAATACTTTTAAAGAAATGTGCCCAAATTTAAGTTTACCACCACAGCCCGTTATTACTCGTTGGGGTACGTGGCTTAATGCAGCTTTTTACTATGGTAAGAACTTTGATAAGGTCAAAGAAGTTATCAATAAATTTAATGAAAACGATGCAATATCTATTCAAAAAGTTCAAGATTTATTTAAAGACAATTCAATAAAAAATGAACTTGCAGTAATATTAGCCAATTTTCAATGCATCACAGAAACAATCTTACAAATAGAAAAATCTGGCGCCAACCAACGAGATGGGTTGGTTAAAAATGTTGAAATTAGGTTAAGTGAAGGAGGAATAGGCATAGAATTTTCTAAACTTAAACTAATGCAAATATTATCGAAGAATCCAGGGTATTCTCAAATTATGAAAATTTGTGGAATATTAAGCGGAGAAATAAGCAATGACAATGAAGGCATTGAAGAGTTGACACCTGAAGACATTTCTTGTTTTAAGTATGCACCTATCGTGTCTTGCGACGTAGCACGAAGTTTTTCAAAATACAAATCTATGCTACGTGACAATCGTAGAAATTTCGAATTTGAAAATATAAAATTACATTTCGTAACTTCATGTTGGTACTCGTTCCAAAATTAATATTACATTTTTTATTATTATTTTATTAATTTTGCATTTATTTAGTTAAGCAATAGATATAAATGTATAGTTTGTACACA
Source organism: Acyrthosiphon pisum (assembly GCF_005508785.2). NCBI lineage: Eukaryota > Metazoa > Arthropoda > Insecta > Hemiptera > Aphididae > Acyrthosiphon > Acyrthosiphon pisum. The sequence goes on along the minus strand of NC_042495.1, from coordinate 99,882,820 downwards.
TTTGTGAGCAGAATTATATTGATATTAAAATTGTATTTTTTCTCATACCTAATATATTTTGTAATTGTTTTAAGATGTTCATTTTTGTTTTTAATACACAATAAAAAAATTTTTTTGCATATTTTTTTGCATATTTTTTGCATATTTTAGAATTTTTGAGTGCATAAATATGTGCATATTTAGCAATAATTTTTGCATAAAAATCCGGGCCCTACTTATAATAATACACACTTGATAAAATTTAGAAAAATGATAAAAAGATTGTCTGTTGTTATTACAATTTCCCAGTCAACAGCAAATTTATTATAATTAATGTCTAAGGAAAATTAGTCTATGAAGGTGCAGTCTACATTGAGACCAAGCTAGGATGGTTTTTTTTCGATACAGCAATAAATTGTGCTTTAACTATAATTCATAAAAAATATAAGACATTTTCCGGTGCCAGATCGTCTTCGAAGAATTAAATCTAAGTGAATATTTAAGTGTAGAGGTATTTTTGGATTGTTTATCCGTACTCTCTGATATTACTTTAATATAATGTTTATATAATATAAGTGAGCAATTACTGTGTGAACAAGTAGGTTGTTTACTTAGTACAAAGCAAGTGTTGATTAATATAATTTTTACAAAAATATATTTTTGAATTTCAATTCATCCCTCCCCCACCCACCCGTTGGTGAGTAATTAAACACACCCCTGAATTGAATCATTGCGTAATGGACCGACCGGGCTATCATAGTAATATATTTTATACGCGATGCTGCGTTAAGATTTTAAGTAAATTCTACGTTTTCATGAATTACAATGAAGTTTTACAGGTGCAGGACCGAAGGTAAATTTTCGTTTTATTATTACTAACTTTTAGTATAAATTACATAATATCATATTATTGTAATAGGTAGTGGTAAAATAGTGTCTGTTATAATAATTAATAGGTAATATTAGGTATATATTCCGTTAAGACGATACGCAAATTGACGATACCTTTAATTGGCTGAATTTATTTTGTTCTCGACCATTTAATATTATCTCTGCGTCATAAAACCGCCTAAGTTGTCAATACTTGTATATTACAATAAAGGTGTACCTATATAATATTATACAAGCTAGATAATCATAATAAATTATTATTTATTTTTCTGATGATATAAAATATTATTTCAATCCATCACTGCGTATGAGCTGAATTCCGGTTAAGTGCATTGTGATCAGCTACCCGAGTGTGAATACTACTACACAAAATAAATAATCAATGGGGGGGGGGGGGGGCTGGAATTTCTTTTCTCGTCGTGAAGAATAAGGTGAACGTTTTTTTAATGGTTTTTTTTTCTCAGTCACCCTTAATTTTATATTCTTAGCGGAGCGATGGATGTATTGGTTTTACAATGATGTGCGTTCACTTTTTTTGTGATATCAGTGTACACGTCGTTGAATAGAAGAAAAAAAAATTGCTTCAATCTTAAGCTAAAAGACGATTCCTGACAGCAAATAGGACTTGGTTGGTACTTTAAATATTTGGGCAGTCAAATGTTAAAATAATCGCTAATACCAAAAAAAACATTATGGTAAAACGGGCTCTTTTACGAGAAACTAGTTTACAACAAAATCAATTTTGTTTTTTTGGCATATTTTAAAATTTAATATTTGTAGAGATTATTGACAGTTGTAATTTTTTCGTTTAAATGTTGACAAAATTATACTCAACATTTGATATTTAAACGAAAAAAAACATGGTTCTAGTTAATTTTATGTAGATTATTGGGAATAGAAACATTTTGTTAATACTATATCTATATTATAATTATTTACCTCCCCTATATAATTTATATATATTTTAATAGTTTCTATATTGTGTGTCAAGGGCGGGAAGTGAGCTACTTCAGTCGCGGGTGAGGACCGCATTTCGCTCAAGACTGAAATTGTTTTCCCGCGCGAGCCACACATACTATTTTTTGTCACGCCTCTGCATTCATCGATCACGGGAAAGGCAATGCAGGGATCTATGCAACAACTAGACTTTAATTATATGACAATAATATTTCATCTATTTCATGAAAGAAACGATTTGGTTTTATTTATTTTAAGCGGTTATAATAATATGGTTATGAGATGTAACCAAAAGCTTATGTTTTGTTTTTAGTGTGTGTTTGTGCAGGGTATACGCGCATGAAATGTGCGCGCAGCACTTTTGGGGATTTCCACTTTACCGCCGCTGGACGGAAAAAGGACGCTTTCCAACTCTTCAACCGCTTTCGAAAACCAAACTTTCGGTGCAGGCGTGACAAAAAAATATTTTGAATATTTTTTATATTTATTTGTACCATGAACGTCGTCACGTCGATAATAACTTAAAAGTAAACAACAACGATTGGGTTTTGGAAAAATTAGATCATATAGAAAAATTAGGTTTTTAAACATATTACATAATTTTATTTTATTTTATTTGATGATGAATTTTACATTCCTTATAATATTATTCCTTATTCCTTATTTCCTTTTATTATATAGGTACCTACCTTATATTATCCCCGGTGTAGTCGTCCGTCCGTCTTGAGGTCCATACCTATTTAGTTATTGGTGCATAGTTACGATTGTCGATTTGGTTTCGAAATAGATTGATATTAATGTCATTGAAATATACAATATTACAAAAAAAATATATCATTCAATTTATTTACGTTTTTACAAATAAGTTTAATATTATTATGTCGCGTTCCGTACGGAATACTTCGTGCACACACTCACACACACACGCGCGCGATTGCTCGCAGGTGCACCATGGTCCATGGCCATAGATGAGTCTTATAATATTATCTATGGTGCACCACTGCCGTCGGGTGCAGGTGTTGTCGTCAACTGCACAGCTGTTTGTGTCTCGACCAACCAGAGCCTTATCAGCGGCTGCGAACTTTCATCCCGTCCGCGTGTACGTTGCGTGCCTCCCGTCGCCTTTCGCGGTTTTTTCCGTTGCCGGTTCGAAAACCACCACGTCTTTCTACGTCCATGGCTTTTATAATATGAAATGTGAAACGGTTGCGAACCTGTGCGTCGTCGCCGTCAATGTCTCCGCGATTTCCCGCCGTTTACGCCCGTGTCGCCGTATCGTTTTTCGATCGCGTTCGGTCAGCGTCGACACGCCGTTCCGGTGTTTTACGGCGGAAAACGCCATAGTGTGTGCGTACGTGTTCGGTCGTTTTAGCGACATCCGACTTACAATCGGATGTGCCGGAGTCTGTCGTCCGTGTTCACAGACTTCCCGGTCGAACCGCAAGGGCCTAAGAACCGCTCGGCTGTAACGTCTTTGTAAATCGACTCGCAATTCGTCGTGTACATGAACAATGTTCAACTAATGTCAGTTCGTGGTCGTTTATTGTGCGACACGCGACACCGACAACATTTCGCGCCACTCAGCCTTAATCGACATCGTACACCGTCAACTCCCCTCGTAGGCAACATCAGCTTCACCATCGGCTTCGGACGATCATCGCGGGTTGCATCAACTATACCAGGTCGTACCAATCTCTGTTATTATTTTTGTTTATTTTTCGCTTTAGCGACATTATCAATAGGTATCGTAATCAAATATTTACCATCACAAATTATCGCCCGTTAAAACCCACAATTTAATGTATTAACTTTATTTATCTATGCGATATGATTATAATATTACGATTTACTATAGTACCATTGTGTAGATTCTCTCATCTTTTCTCATATAAACCCACAACAGTCCACTTTAAAAGTGCAGTCCACTTGCACATAATGTTAAGTAGGTTACAGTTTTTTTTTTTTTTTAAATTGTACATAATATTGTTATTTTAGTCTATTATTTAAAATACGTTTAAAAACAAAGATTCTGCACGCTCGCCAAAGTGGGCTTTTCTAAATATTTTTTTTAAAATAAACTTAAGCTTAACAAATATAATATTAAATTAATAAGAATAGTAATTACGAGTAATTATATCAAATTAATAATAATATAGTAATAATATTAATAATACAGGAAATAATTAAGTTGTGATTTAAAATTTTTTCTGCAACGTTTGTATAATATGAAATGCAATCTGGTGGTTCAATTTCAATGATGAGAACTTTTATATTAATAAATCGGGAAGTTATATTCAAAAATATTGTTTGAAATATCCCTATAATTTTATTATGCTTTCGAATGTTCTAATTATATTAACAACAAGCTTTATCGTTAATTCGAATTTGTGTTCAAAAAGTAAGAAATTCATATTATACATTCAACATAATATTATTATGTACTTAATACGTAGGTATCATGAAATTTTAATTTTTAATAAGTACTGAAATATTAGACAAAAATGTTAAATCAAACGTACGAGTATACGATGAACTTTTAAAATAATATTCCAATCGTCTATAGCGCACTGAAAATGTTCATATTTTGGAGAACAATTTATTTTTTTGGGACAGATTGTTCTCGGCTTTTTGTATACAGTCTATGTATACCTATCAACAACTTTCATGGCTTTCAGAAGCATAGAGGGCGCATCGTTCAAGTTAAGCCGTCTGATATTTCTGAGTTTATACGACGGACAATAATTTACAGTTAGTTTAAAGTCTCACCGGAAGAGTGCGTTCAAAGTATGAACTTTGCATATTATAACGTTTGTTCAAATATTTAAAATAATATGATCTTAGGTATTATGACAATAATTTGCGTAAATGATAAATAATTATAATTTAAAAAATATGGTGATTTCTTATTTTAATTATTGGTATGTGTAAAACAAAATTAAATGATGTTTATACCTGATGTGTCTTCCCGATAGGTGCAATACATGATTACTTTAACACGTTTACAGCAATAATAATTTAATTAATTTCGGTTTAAGTGAATTGTTTCTGCTACCCTCAACGTCTGTTATTTCAATATTTTTTACAAATGTATGTAAAAAATATAACTCACGGAAAAAAACACTATGCCTAGTAAACTTAAATGTAAATATAACAGTATCATCAACTATAAATTCTAATTATTTAATATGGGTCAGTTTAAACTTTATTTCGAATTATTTAGCTTAAGTAGTTAATTCTTTTGTATAGTTCTTTTAACTATATTATTGAATACTACATAATTTGACTATCATGTTTAATTTATTTTACCCAACTATAGTATTTAAGTTAAAATTTTATTATAATCAATATATTCACTATAAATGTTTTCACTATAATCAGCTGATTTTCTCTGTACACGATAGAAATATTATGTGAAAAAGGGCCTGATGTTCTACTCAGTACATTTCTAAGAAATCTTATTTAAGCATTTACGCCTACCTTGTGGACATTCTGTATGCGAATTTTTGTTTTATGGTTTTTTTTCTATTCACACCCTGTATAACGTCCAAATAAATTTGCTGATCGATGTAGTGAAAGCTATCGATTAGCATGATACACTTTATAGTTCCTTATAGTCGCTTATAATCTTATTTTTCAAAAACATTACGTGTGTTATATGTATTTTTTTTTTTAATGCGTGTTTCGAATAATATTAACGAACAATTTCAGTAGTTTGGGTAAGGCTCTGCCCCTCATTTGTCAATGGTCAAAACCATGGTACCAAGTTCATTAATCAAAAGTTGGATACAAATATTTAAAATAGTTAATCATTGTGTATTATAATTTATAAGTTACCTATTATTTTTAACGATTTGATAATGACGGGAAGGAGGGCTTGTCCATGTGGAAGTCGATCAATACTCTTAAATGACGTTGTTACAAATTTTAAGAAGTCGGTTATAACTTACAAATGGTTACGAATTAATAGGAAAATTATTGATTTAGTTTCAATTAATTTGTTTATTGACGGTGGGTTTTAGTCCCGGCTTAAGTGATGTTGACGACATTAATAACGATGAAGTTACAAATTCTAAAATGTTAGTTACAAATAGTTACAAATTAAATAAATTAGATGAAAAATATTTTTAAAATTGAGTGATCGAGTACTTCCTCCTCCGCCGTCACTGGATTAATTCACTCACATGGTTTTCGTTCATTCCGAAACGTTTTGGTTTAATTGAGTTGTCACCGAGATTGTGCTATCTAATTTGTTTCATTTAATTTATTTCAGTACTAATTAGTTTTGTTGATGTCTTATTATATGAAATTTCTGTGTATAATATATATTGTATTGTGCCATATGCTTCTTTAGATGTGCTATCTATTAATTTGTTGTCGTTTACGTCACATTTTCCTGTAACCCATACGACTTTAATTTGTTACTAATAGATAACAGATTGCTGTCTAGATTCCAAATTATATTTTTCTTTTTTTTTCGTTGTTGCATTTATTTTATTGTTATGCTGACTTTTTTGGTAGTCTGAATACGGTTATATAGTCCGATAATACATTATATTATAATATGTATTGTTTATACTATTGTGTAATAACTTAAATCACTGACCGTCACAAGGAGTATATTATTATATATTCTACAGTGTAGCTTTATTTTATTGCATGTTATACGTAGTCTACGTACCTAATACATATTATAAACTATTATCATAAACATATATTATGTATATCATATACATATTTTGTTTTAGGTTATATTAATTATTATAAAAATATAATAGAAAGTATAATAGAAAGATTTTGAGACGGTTAAAATTTTTATTTCCATTTAAGTTTGACTATTTACAGAATAAGTTTTTGTTTTCAAAATAATTGATAATATTTGAATGGCATAATTCTTTCAATTCCTAATAATTACTGATGAATGTTGAGTGATGACATTTGTAAAAAAAAATGTGAGTTTAATCAATAATTTGAAATTCTATTCAAAAATATTATAGAAAAAGCACTTAATAATATTAATACAATAAATTTAAACAATTTTTTGTTTCTTGATGCATATTTAGGTATTCGAAAAAATATTTTATAAATTATATTATTATTTTCAAAATTAAACTTCGATTTAAATAGGTATACATATACACAAAACCATTCCACCTCAGTACCTAATCCACTATAACTATTTATTAAATACTAGCTAATTATTAATAAATTATTATAAATAACAGTTAGTAGTAAACAAATTGACTAAAGTAGAATGAAATTTATAAATTATCTTATAATAACATCAAAATAACATAATCATGTAAAATATGCAATAAAATAACAATATTCGTTAAAATTTAAAAATGAAAATGTGAAATTGTTATGGTAAACTCGGAAGTTAATTTAAGTGTTGGTGCTTATTTACTAAGAAATTCACCAAGCATTATCACCCGAGTGGTGAGAAATAAATGTGGGGCATTTATACTTTATTGATGTATCCTAATTCTAATTCTGATTTTTTAAATTTTAAATTACACCAATAAATACCATAATTTCCAGAACCTACTTAAATGTATACATAATTTAAGGAGAATCTTGTTTCATTTCCATTTTTCCTGTACTCTGATGATTTTTTTTTTTAAATATTGTCGTGACTGGATTGCAATTCCAACGAGTAGTTTCTGATACATATTACAATTTAAGCACTATAAGGATAATAGTCCATAATAATGGTCTTACAATTTACATAAAACATTTACTATATATTATGTTATGTTTAGTCTAGTAGTAATCATGATTATACTCTGACAGTTTTTACAAATTATTAAATTATAATTATAATTAATTTGTATTAATGACTATAATTTAAAAATCATTATAGCCGTTATATCCGACTAAAAAGTCTAAACCTATTATTCTAAGTATAGGTACAAAGTTTAATAACTCAAAAAATACTCATTTTAATTTCAGTTTAGTCGTATCGATCTTTTTTATAAAAAATAAAAACCATAAACTTGACAAATTACAGTAAAAAAGGGTGGATCTCATTAGAGAAAAATAAATTTGTATCGCTACAGGGCATCCATGGCATATAAATTGTAACTATTTGATATATGGCCGTATACTTTTTAAGTATACCTAGTTAAAAATACTAAAACCCAGAATTTTAATACCTAAATTTGTTATAAAAGAAAAAAATGTCGGTGATCGCGTGTTTGGTGCATCATCCTCTATATATTTTATACTATTGGTCCCAAAACTCCCGTATCCGCATAAATATATCTATGGGACCGTGAAACATCATTATAATTAAACGCTGTTTTTGTCAAAAGTAATGTTTAAGGTAATTCCAATTTAATGGCTTGTATTTTCTTTTAGACTATTGTTGAAAAAAACCATATTATTTAGATAAACAGATTTTCCACAGAGATAATTCGTGTGATATGTGACTCTTGGGACAGACCGTATATATATAGGTATTAAACGATACGTTTGCCGAGTTGAGGACGTATTTACAATAATACACAAGTCCTATCTGCACACTTATGACTTATGTGAGTGTTTGTGTGTGTGTTTACTCAATGCTCGCTACAGATTCTTTATTCGGTCTTGGCTCCAGAGCTCGAAGTCTTGTCGCGAGCGTTAGCTTTTGAACGTTACTGCACACGTAAAGGTACGATAACAACCACGCGAGATCGATTCAACCGCCGCTGTCCCACGGGCTTATACGTCATAATATATAATACTATACAACACAACACGCCACTACTACATCATATATATATATATATATATATATATACCTATACAATATATCTACTTGTCCTTCTTTTGTATTTCTCGTATATATATATATATATATATATATATTTTGATATACTGCACATAGAAGAATTGGGACAAACCGCTAAAGAGATTTTCAACCCTTCACCTCTGCACCACCTGCAGCACAACACTTGGCGGTGCCGAGTATAACCTCTTCAAATTGATCGTGCGCTAAGTGCACCATTGGACGAGACTGTGTGCTGTGCATAACATATATAGGTATATATATATATCACCTTCTTGTTATTAATCCCACTACGGCCTCGAAAGATTTTTACAAACAGCCATTCCTGGCCGAGTTATATTTGATATGCTGCAAATACGAACTGAAATTCGAGTTTGCACCCCATCGTATTACAATGTCAATTTGCCATATTATTATTGATTTTACGTATATTTAGATATTTATTATCAGTTTATATTATTATAATGTAATGCACATACGTCTATCACGGACTCTCCGGAAAACTATTATCACACGGATATTATAATTGCTGATTTAATTTATGTTTCGCGATTTTTTTTTTTTTTTGTTCATGGAAACATCTGTTTAATACATGCATGCTATACGAATATTTAGGTACTTGACCTTAGGGTAAAATTGGAAAGCTAAGACGTTCATTGACCACATGAATTACGGTTATTATTTATAGGAATTGATCATAACTTCACGAACCTGACTGTGCTCTTTGGTTGCATAATATGCGATATTGTACTATTATGTTTTTACGAGACAGTTCACTACACTCCATTCATACAAGTTTAACTTGTATGACTAATATTATAAATATTAAACTATATTATACATTTTTTTATTTCAAAGTTTCAATGATTTATTTTGGTTTGAGAAGCTTATTATTTATACTCGTAAAGCAGTTTATGGTCAGATAATTGTATGAAGGCGATTGGACCGAACGCCTTATAACCATCTATCATAGGCGCAAATTGGGGGGGGGTGGAGGTGCTAAGCCACCTCCCAAACTTACCCGTAGCCCCCCTAAAACCTAGGACTCACAATTTTTATATTCTTTATTGCAATGGTCTGCTTGCCTATAATATATTCAGCCCCCCGAGTCAAAAGTTGACATTGCGCCATATATTATCTGTATTGGATAAATAAATTCAGTTATTTACAATATACCTAGTAGATTTAAGTGATGGTTATTTTAACTATGTAAGCTAATAATTGTGTGATTAGTTTATGTATATTAATATCCTGTATTTAACCATTCTTTCATTTCCTTCCTTATAACTATTTGAGGTAATCTGTTTAATTGATTGTTACGTTGATAAAATTATCGATATAAAATATGATTGAAGTTAAAAAGTCAAATGAAAAGTTAAGGACTTGTTATGGTTTTAATAATATTTAAGAAATTACATATATTTGTTTATATATTGTGTTATATACACAACTCTAAAAAATAAGCGTTACTGTGAATAATTTTTAAATTGTAAGAGGTTAAAATAGTTTTTGAGAATAAACCAAAAATAAATAATTCCTTCTTCTGACAGATTTATGTTTAGTCTGTGGTTTATGATAAAATATGAGATGCCTCACTATATTATTACCCTCGTAAAGTCGAGATACAAAAATATTTACATGTCAAAAATATGAAGGTAGAAATTTCAATATTAAGTACCACCTACTCGAAATCTATTTAGTTCGATCCGTAAATAGTATTATTGGATAATAGGATTATCACGAGGGTTATTATTATTTAAGTCTGACTTAAATATTATGATTTAGTATCACACATTTGTTATATTTTTATTTTCATTAAATTTATACTAATAAATAACGATTTAGTAATTATAGTATATTAAGTGAAAAATTATAATTCATAACTTATGATTTATTAAAATATAATGGAATAAAATTTTAAAATAATTAGGCCTACAAAATAAGTGCAACGTACACAAGAAAAACAAATTAAAAATGCAATCAAATCTGTCTATTCGTGGAAGTAAAATTATGTGCATAAAATGAAAACAGTTAACTATTTTATGTTCAGTAAATTATGTTTATTACGCACACTGTGTGCAGCTCGATTTTAAATCAAATTTATATTTATTTCTGGTAGGTACTATTTTCATTGAGTTTGAATCAATTTAAATAAAATGCACGTTGCTTAAGGTAGATGATTTTAAATAATGCGTTAAGGATGTGTGGACGAAAATAAATTCAAGAAGACCGCCACAATTTATGATCTAAATTTATATTCGTTCACGTCAACCTGGGTATACCTACTGACACTAACTAATTTTACATATAAACACCACATCTTTTAAAAATGTTTTTTTTTTTTTGTTAAGTTTGAAACTATTAAAAACCATTGCAATTCAAACAAACAAATATAACATATATGTTCATAAGACTATGGTTATATACTAAAGCGAAATAATTAATTGCGTGATGAAAATATACAAATACTATTTTGTACAGGCAATATATTATTTAAAGCGGTTGAAAACTATATTGTGTACGCTCACACGTACAATATTTTAAAAGGCGTAACATGTTGGTTTGTTACATGTTTCAACCTGTCACGTTGATTGACTTGTTAGACATTATAATATACAATTAATTTAAAATCCTCATATTTTTTATACATACATAATTTACTATACTATATTCGTCGGTGTATATTCAATTATAATTATTTAGATTAAATCAACCCGTAAACACTATATAGTAATATAATATTCGGGCGAGAAACACAACATGGTATACCTAGCCGAAGTCTGTGATAGTAATAATATAATATAAATTGTATGTAGGTACCTGATATTTATTATGTATTAAATTCAAAGTTGTTTACACTTCAATATTTTGTTGGGGCTCACTCGTTAGTATACATGTAAAACACTCAGCTTATTGATATAAATAAAATATAATCGTAAATAGTTAATATATTATAAGTTTATAAATGGTTGCCTTGTATGTGAAGAAGAGATTAATAACATTTGTTTTTGGATATTATTATTATTTAAGCATTAGTGCCTAGAACGTTTGTTTCCCTAAGAATTTTTTGAACTAGTAGAAAAATACAATATATAAGGTTGACATCTGTACAAGATGTTAAAAATATAACGAACGATGGGTTTAGTTTCGAAATAAAAAATGAATAAAATTGCTTAAAAAAATCACACCAATCAAATCATGTAAATTAATATTTTATTAATTATTATTTTTATTTATAAATAGACGTTTTTAATTTATTTAAATTGCTTAAATTATGACCTTTGATTGAAAAAAAATATTTAAATTAATTCTATTAATTTAAATAAGTACTGGAGTATAAAACAATATTTTTAAATCATGGACAGTTGTATAACTCTTGTTATAAAGTAACCTACTATTTTTGGGCGCAGATTAATTTTAAAACATTGAATGTTATTCCGAATAACCTTAAATTGTAAATACATTTAAGTTCAAAACTCAATTATTGAACTACCTACCTAATAATTAATAAGGTTTATTATTCGTGAGCCTTGCAACATTAGATACAATTAGTAGATACAGTACCTATATATGAATAGTATGGTGGATATATCCTGTGACATTATATATCACCACTTTGCTCTTCAAACACTTGAAAATATAATAAATAAAAATGTATTTTATTTTATTTTGTATTCGAGCAAACAGAAATATCGTTTGAGAAAACTATATATTGTACGTAAAAGAAATCATCGTGCATACGTAGGTATGCTGTTTAAATATCGCTTCTGGTCGGTCCGCATACACATATATAATATAATGCAATTTCTATTTCATGTATATTATTATAATACGTTATTATGTATATCATCCAGAGACGGCAGTGGCCCTTTGATCGCCGGGTCGCATGGCGAAGTTAAAGGCCCGCACGCCATGATGTCCACGTGGTCATCGTTAGGGTTGGCTCGGTATCGTCGCGAGGCCCATCGTTATGGTGGTTACCGGGATGTGGGGCAAGGGTAAGTCTTGGGAGAGAAAAAATCCCACCGGAACATCTGACGCTGTGGCGTGCGAGGAGGGTTCCCCGGACATCAACAGTCGTTCCCCGCGTGGTACGTCACACGACCCGCGTGCTCATCCATACCGCTAGCCAACGTCGTCACCATGGTAACCCGTTTTCAACCCCACCCCCATCAACACCCAAGGTTGACGAAGACTACCACCGCCCTACTGCGGTCACGGTGGCCGCGGCGTCGGGTGGTAGCGTCTACGAGGTAGCTGCGGGGCGAAGGGTACATATCGATTGGACTCGCACACCGCTTGCCCGAAGGCGGCGCCCATTTGCTCGTCTATATACATTATGTACAATATTATATACAACACATACATTTATATATGAGCGCACACAAACACGAATCTCGAAATGACCTTTACGGAGCACCGCAGTCATTAGTCTTGTTCACTTCCGTTGATAAGAGATAAAAGCGTACCCCGTGCAGTTGTTGTTGCTGCTGTTATAATGTCGTAGCGGTGCCACTGACGAGGCTGACGGTCCCCCTCCTCTCACAGAGCACCCGACCCAAAAACAATATTTGACTCCAAACGACTTTATATTATATGATATAGTTATTAAATTAATAAAACATAAATCCTTCTAAAGTTCAATAATTTACGGGCGTGATTGTGTTTGTTTTAAGTAGTCTTTAAGCATCACTATAAATGTATTTAGGAGTCAGGCAGGGTCAGAGAATAATGATACTTATATATGTGGATAATACAAGGTTACATTTTATTTCGAGTACATTTTTACCAGACATCATTTATAGGCGTAATAAATGTGTTTTCCGCTGAAAAATCATTATCACAATAATAAATCCTTTCATGGTTTTCACGATAATTCAAACTACCGTTTAACGTTAATCAGTTAAGACTGACTAACGTGGTGTGCCCGTATAGACACACACAAAAAAAAAATACCGAATATTGAAAAATATATTAATATTATAAACAGCTTGACAGACACTCGTATATATTATAGTACGAAATTTGTAAATACAAAAATGTTATAATTAAAACTATATCTTACAACTTGTACATCATCAGAATTTAAATTTTTGTATATTTAATTATACTACACCAATGCTGTTAAAAAATAGAATTTAATAAATTTTTTTTTTCCACTAACAAAAAAGTATGCAGCACGCTTAGCTAATCTAAAAACGTTGTACCACAACATAAAATCAAAGTATAAAATAATAATTCAAGTTCAATATCTCTAAATTCGTACTACCATTTGCTTATTGTGCTCTAGAGGTAGAAATTGAAAATTTAACTTGAAAAAAATATGCATAGATAAAGCAATAACTTTGCTGTTAAATTCAGTTATTTAGATCGGAAAACATATAATAAATTGTACGTGGGTGCACTTTACAGGCATTTTTATTTCGAATAGATGCACTACCGTCTAGCACACTACAATCTGCACAATGTCCCATCGATCCCGTTGTGTGAATACGAACTGAGGGAATGAAAAATAGCTTACTAGCGATATAATTCTGAGCATTCAAAATGTAGACAAAATAATACATCCTAGAAGTTTTGTCGAGTGAAATTACTAACCGTCTCAAAGCAAGTGCGCGAAATTTCAAGAAATTATTAAACTAATTCTTATGGTAATAAACTTGAATTTTTTTAAGGACCATTTAACCCAATGCACGTTATAACCACTCTTAAACGCTCGTGTTATTTTTATTTGTGCAATTAAATTAAAATAAATTTATAGACATGTATACCTAATTGTATTATTATTATTATTTTGTTCTATTAGTGTTATAGTGTTTAGAACATAAAGGTAGTAGGTATATTAATATATTATTTTCAAATGTTAAATATCTTATTTAAGCGTATAATTTATTTAATTTTTATTAAAGTATACTATTTTTGTGGTTATATAAAGTTTCGCAAAAATTATATACCTACATTTTTTTTCATAATGGTTGTGTTTCATTTGAACCTATTACCTATATGGTGTTCATAATATTAGGCTGTTTTCCTGTATAGGGGCAGGTTTGGATAGCCAATGTTTTAACTGTAAAAAATATAACCATTTATAAACAATGACATAGTAGTACATATTATTATAATATGAACCTCAATTTCAATAATTACATAGGGTGGTCGGGTCGTTTTTTTTAATCACTGGTAAAATGAAATAATGTCAAATGGGAACAACAGACGAGTTTGAAATTTGTATAATGCCAATCAGTAAAAGTTTTTTGACTGAGTAAATCCCAAACAAATCCGTTCCAAACGAATTCGTATTGCATTTGTGTACCTATACTAGCTTAGACTCGATGTATATTTTAAAAGCATTGTTTCACAGCCCTTGGGAATTTCTTATATTTTTAGAATCGAACGAAACTTTTAAAATCAACAAGAGTTCGATGGAAGTTTGAAATTTAAATTTGAATGAAATATATATTTATTTAGCAGTAAGAATGTTTGAATTTCCTTGTATTTAACATTTTGTAAGCGTTCGAGAAAATGGTATTGTTAAATATATATGTGTCGTGTGAAAAATTCAAATCAAATTTACCTTACTTGTACGGAGTATACTTGATATTCAGAAATAGTATTTTAAACTATAATATAATAATGTATTTGAATGCCGATAAGGTATGGGTTGATGAAATATTTATAAATCGATAGAATTATGTCCAACAAATAAGGAACAGACACAATCGCTTTGTGTTCTCGGTGTGAAAAGGCTTTTGAAAAATACTTATTGTTCGACGGTGATGATTGGTTTTGCTTATATTTGGACTTAACAGTGTACATTTGATAATTGTTTATGTTTTTAGTTTGGAATACGTTTTTTTTGTTGTTTTAAAACGAAGAGTTGTCGATGTTTCTTATTGGGCAGTCAACAGTATTTATTTTATAGACGGAATGAGATGCACTTATAATTATTATTTTAACTGGTGTTAACAGTTTCATGATAAAATATGTTATACATTGTTACTTTGAATGGTATGAGGAAAAATTGCTAGTTTTATATGAAAGTCGTCAAAATTATACGTCCAAAAGCGATAGTTCACTCGATTGTGGCTGTATAATAGCAGCTTTTAAAGTCACAAAGTCAAAATATAATTCTTTCTGCGTTGATGATTTGATCTTTGGCATTTGTTGCCGACTTATTGTGGTAGGTATCCTCAAGGAAGCTTATGACATAATAGAATTGCTATTTGCTATATACATTTATCATGTACGTACATAAATACGGACAAAATACCCTTCTCATTTTGCAAAGAATCAAAAAGCCTCTTCGGCGGCATTTAAGCGGATTGTTTCGGACGACGGGGATCGATTAACCGATGAGATAACGAGCTCGTTTGGCAAAATAATCCTACGAATTTCCTTTTATCCGAAATGGGTAACACAAAACACAGTGAGTGATGCCAACGCTAAAGAGTAGGTATAATATTATAATATTATAACCTGTGAGCAACATTAAAATGCTATTTGTGAAATCAGAGTTCGCTTTTTCGACGTTTATTTATTTTTGAGCTTATTTTATATCATTACTCACACGTAGGCATTGCCGTGCAGCGTACTAGTTCTATTTCCACGTAAAAACCTTATTCGTTTGTAAAACGTTTGTAGATTGTATTATAATATAGTCATGTAAAATAATAATAATACACAACACTACGACGAGATAAAACGAAAAAAATGGAAATGTTTCCAACGTGTCACCGTCGTCGCATATAAGAACAATGTTTGATCAACTAAATCATTGACATTGTTAAAAAAAAACTTGAAGTGCTTTCGTCAGGATATTCTTCAAAACAAATTCAACATGCATATAAACTAGAATAAAATGTTCAACTCGTGTAGTGTCTATATAGCATAACTTTTTTTTATCATTATTATAAATCAGTCTTAAGGTAATATTGGATATTGTGTAGTACAACTATAATTGTACACGTGTGAGACATAACTCGACCGTTATAATTTAGAACGCAATATTATATATCTCGTACTAACTATTTTAACTAAAAATACATTTATTAAATACTTACCAACTTCAAAATACTATATAATATATTTATTTGAAGGAAATTAATTATTAAAATTAACTCTTAAACTAGTTTCTTATGAAAAATAAGTTGTACTGTCTACAATTATTGTTTTACGTTTTACTTTTACAATAATTTAATAAACATTTTGAAAAGCGTGTTAAGTAAATTGGAAGAAGGTCTTTTTTTTTATCTCGCATAATAATATTTTCCCCTTTTTTACTACGTGATAAACATAATAAACAATTCGGAAACGGGTAGTACATAATAAGTATCATGACTAGGTATATTATTTTTAGACGTATTATTTAATCAATAATTCCAGTATTTTTATTTATTCGTTTTTAAAAAGGGTTTTTTTTTGTAAAATGAAAATCTCATAATCTTTAATAATTTCTAAAAAATAATTATTATTTTACCAACAACGGTTAATAAAAAGGTCATGTGAGGTATACGTTTTTGTATTATGCATAGTATAACTCATTAATCTTACATACAATTTAATCTCGGGTATTTATAAAAATATCATGTGCCTGGTTGTTCGATATGATTTATTTACATTTTAGACTGTTCCCGTACCGATATTACATTAGGTTGTAATATTAGTAATATTACTATCTGGTACAAGACGTGTACAACTGATGATACGTAAGTTATATTAGGAGTTAGGATGCTCTTCGATACGAAATAAATAAGGTATAACTTAAATGCATTCACGTATATTTAATTGAAAACTTTTACTTCCGTAAATTAAAATCTAATAAGAATAACGGCGTAAGGCTCTTCATTATATTTGTATTTAACGCCATTACAATATTAAAGAAAAATAATTATGACTAAAAGCGTGACATTCGTCAATTATTATAAATATTTAAGAATACGGTATTGGCATGGTCTACTCACTATATTAGGAATTATAATAAATTATGTCACACAACCGACTCGTGCTTTTGGAAAAATACCATTTCGATAAGATTTCGAAAACATGGACTTACCTGAAACAAAAGAAAAATCAGATAAGTATAACAGTATTGATTATAAATGATAAAAAAAAACAAAAATATATATTCCGAAAAACACATTAAACGTGTAACGGTGGTAGTTTTAATATGCAATACACGGGGTCTGGATTGATAATAAAATTTAAAAATTCCCCCAAAGCACCATCGCATAATAATAATAATATTAGAATATACTGACGGACAATTTTATGGTTTGGTGCGTTACGGTATATCCGTCCACCTATTTTTGGAATATTGTTTTCCTAATGCACTCCTATGTATATTTATTGTCGTTTGCGGGTACACTATTTTACGATCAGACTGATAATAAATTGCTGGTCCCAAAGCTATAATTATTATTAATATTATACATAATATTTTGCCTACTTCGTTTGGGTTTTTAGCATTCGAACCTAGCACTACTGAATCCCTGTTATATACGAGATACTATATTATTATAATAGTAGAATGTGTAATATAATAATAGTTATAGACGCTTTTTTAAATTCGTTCAAAAGTTATTTTGGTTTTTTTGTACTACCTTGCAGACATCGCGTGTTGTCATCATATTATTATGTCGTCGGTGATTCGTGGATTAAACGTACTCGTAAATATTTAAATAATTTAAATTTCAAACGATTGAAAATTATAACCTATAATAAAACGCAAACTCAACGATTTTAGAACACACGCAAAAGACAAAACAATTTATCGATTAGAGGATTATTATAAGTTTCTGCTGCAGCAGTAGTGATTTCGATGGATTTGCGTTAAAATAATACTACTGTCAGTCATATTTGATGGTAGAACATTATAAATTGTGTGTGGTCGTTGTTGTATACCCGACGAGGTGTTTTTTTTCATACTATACGGGGTAAGTTGCACGTATACGATATCGTTTGACAGTTGTCCCTACATGCCACGGTTGACAGATGAATATAGAGTAATATTACCTATGCTATTTAAATGTACATGTCAAAGTCGTCGGTGATTCGTGGATCAGCCGTACTCGAACAAATTATTAATTCAAATATTTAAATAATTTAAATTTTAAAAGATTGAACATTTTACCAACCACAATAAAAGGTCGATTTTAAAACACACGCACGCCGTAAAACAATTTATAGAATACAAGAAAATGATCTGCAGTAGAATAATTATTTGTAGCGATATCAATGGTTTTGCGTTAAAATAATATTGCCGACGGTCTATGTAGTTAGTGCTTTTATAGAATATTATTGTAGTCGTTGTTGTATACCCAACGACGACGTGTCATTCGTTTGTACAGACCATACTGTGTGGAGCAAATTGCACGTATACGATCGCGTTTGACAGTTGTTACCTACGTGCCATGGTTGACAGATGATTAAAGTAATATTACCCATGCTTTTTAAATGCACACGTCAAAATCGGTGATGCTCACTCGTTAAATCGTCTACAAGGGTCGACATTTTCCTAAGTGAACAACGGAATTTGTTTCTCACATCTCACTGAATCCGTCGCCGACGATTCACGTATAAAATAACATACCTATGCACAATATATTGTGTATCCGCGATACGTCGTAGCTCGTAGGTATTTTCAGGTACTTAAAAGTTTTGTCGGAAGATGCAACTATACGATAGTATCGTTCGATCGTTTCGGTTTCATGATCGAACGTGAATGTGACGTGGTAACACGCTGTGTTGTTAAACATCATTTGCAGCTGACTCTCGGCCTTTTAACCTGTACCGCTATAAACAATACACGTTCAACGTGGGCCACTTGGACAAATTTCTGGTAAAATTCTGACGAACGCCTTTGAGTATTTGAATTGTAAAAATGATTTGCGTTTTCAGCGAGATGGTGACAGATATGCTATATAAAGTGCCATCTCTATAACACAACTTGGTCACGAGCAGTTTTGAACGGCGGCGCGAGAAGTAGCTGTCGCCGAAATGGCAGCATGTTTACCTCGCACAAATAAAACACGTTTTTATCGATCTGACATTCGCTGAGTTGGTACAGTTTGATATAATATATACCCCACGCAAATATTATGCGTTTTTTAGTTCTAGTGACGACCGGAGGTTTAAAGTAAAAAAAAATATTCGGTAAGTTTTACGTGAACTCACGTAAATTTTTGTCTACAGGTATTATTGTGTTATATATTTTTTGTTTAACAAAATGTATTAAGAACTCAAACTATTTTTCGTAATTAATCGTATCTAAGTTGCGGTGAATATCATTATCGTAAAGCTATTATACAATTTATATATTTACACGCATATTATTCTATCTTGGTTTACCTTTATAACGACACTATATGTTACATATCCCACTGTAGAACTGGTGAACCAAATACTATTATAATAATATTACCGTGCACATGAAAACAATATTGAAATGAGGGAGGTTTCTTGTCAATGGTAAAAAAAAAATGTAGCTACATAGTAAAATAAATATCGGCAGCATTTACCACTTCTAATTATTACACGGGCCGCCGTCGCGATGGAACATTCTATAGCATGACTTTAATAATAATTGGTCAGTTGTAGGTGTACTCGGCAAAAACCATTAGAATGGTGTTCGAAATCGTCATGGTACAAATAAATTACCCGTTAATTATAAAACGGCTCTGCGCGGCGGAAGAGGGTTGAGCGAGATGTATTATAAAACTGTACGAGTTGTACGCTTGCGACGATACTGTGGTTTAATGAGACTAATATTCAAAAGTTTGTTCAAAGAAAATTGAGGTAGTTTTATTATATACCTACGTATTATGATGTTATTACGAATGAAACGTCTGCGTGAACGACACCGCTGCTGCAGCATTGCCCCAGCGGTGCTGTGTTTGAATATTTCAGCGAGCTTACGCATTTAGAACTTTGGAATATTACTGTTATCATCATCATCATCATTATCATTATCGTCACCACCGCCATCATCGTTATATCGTTATGATGGTAAACAATTGATTAACGAAATCATCAGACTTCCAGAAATCACTACAGTCTTTTGGAGGCTGCAATTAAACTCGTGAGTCGTATGACAAGCGAAGTTGAATTGTCACTGTTTGAGGTATTATTTTTTTTCACGCTGTTTAATTAATTTTTTTTATTTGTTTATTATTATTAATAACACCCTGATGGTCAATTAGTAAAGTTATATTATACATTATATGTGAACAAAAGTAACACACAATTAATAAGTGTTAAAAAAAATAATACGCTATGTAATCAAGTATAATATTATATAAGACTAAACAATAAAGTATTATAATATTTTATAAGTATAATTATATAGTGTTGTAAGTAATGAATACAATTAAAAATATGCATACCTAATATGTTTTTTTTCGGTAAATTTCATACACGGCCCGCATAGTAAACTATTCAAATTTGAATATATTCAACCCAGTCAGTATGCTGAGTCATGCCTGCAGCGGTTAATGGTTTAGAGATTTAATTGGAAATAATATGAAAAGTAGGTTGACTTATGATAGAGTGGGAAGAAAAATTGATTCATTTTTGATAGCACCTCTGGACAATGTAAATTATTATTTATTGTTAAGTGAGAAGTTTGAGAACAAACGATATAATGTCATTAAATAGACGTTGAATAACCGAGCTATTGAGGCTACATTTTATCATAATTGAGTTAGTGTAATAGTGTCGTATGTTGGTGGTTATAGTTCTATGTTCTTAAAATCTTAAAAATTGTTTTTGAATATTTTCAATGTTGTATATCCAATATACAGTTGAATGATTTAAAAGTATACTGTTATACTCCATAATAGAGCGAACAAAAGAACAATAAACTACAGTAATACATAATAATATAGGGTTTGTGAATTCGCAACAATTTTGGTTTATAAATCCTATCATTTTATTTAATTTTTATGTATCATATCCATATAGTCGTCAAATAAAAGGTTATTAGACAATAAATTAATATAACACCTAAATCGCATATTGATGATATGGCAGTCAATGGAAAATAAATAAATTACATTAATTTATATTGATTTAATGATATCATTCTTCGTCGTTCCCTCATAATATAGTTTCGATATTAGCCGTCGTTCAAATGACCCAGCCATAATACTAATCGAAAATACAAATGTGACTTGTAAACATGTAATTACGATTTTCGGTTATATAAACGTCATAATTCGTTACTTCATTATTAGGGATTCGTACATATCTTACGATACATATTTTTTTCACGCTTAAGTTGGGTGATTAAACTAAAACTATTTTTCCAACATAATAAACAAGGTTGTAAAAAACAAAAATGTAACAACTTGAACTAACAAAGTTCATAAATTATCATATAATGGGAAATGCCGGGATGTTCTAAATAACAGTATAAAAACGTAATTGAATTTCGATTATGGCGTACTTCGCTTGAGTTTTTATACTTATTTCTTCTGCCACGAAACGTAAAATACAGTTTGGTAATGCGATAAAAATGGGTGATTAATAAAAATAATATCACGTTTGGTGTTATAAATAATATATACTTACGAAGGAATAATAACGAAACTATTATAAATCGCCTTCGAATAGGGTATAAATTTAGAACTTAACCAAAACAGATCCACTGCCCCATATTATGTGAATCATGCATTATATATTTTTTATGGTTAAGTCATCTTAGTAGAATGTGAAAAAATATTAAGATTTGACCAATAAATATCACAATTACAACACATAAGAGAATTACTACAAATATGTTTAATAAATGGAAAAGTATTAATTTCACCAAATTATCGAAAGAAACTAAATCATACAATTAAAATTCGTTAAGCATTCACAGTAAAAAAATAATAACTATTGTTGAGGTAATACAACGTTTAAATATTCCAATGTTATTTAGTTCATTGTAAAAAAAAAATACGCTTATATACCTACTTACATAATTTTAAAGGAAAACCTATTAATAAAATAAATATTTTTTTTGAAAAGTTCAAATAGTAGGTACTGTATTATATTAAATACAGTATGGAATTCTATTATTTTTATAATAAAATATAAAAATATTTAAACTGTCAGTTTATTCAGACGAATAAAAACTTTCGATTATATATTTTGGCAAACACATAAAATTTTTCTGCGGCTGCAGGTTATACATAAAAAAAAAAAATCGAGATTTATGTCCAAGGTTAAAGTGGTTTTTTTCCTATTAACTTTCGTTGAGGCCATTACACTGTGGGGTTAATTTCGTGAATCGAAAGAAGACGGACGTAACGGTGTGATTAATCTACGCGAACTTTTGCCCGGGATCAGCTGCAGGTTTAACGACGTTCTCGGGTCCCGCATAGAACGGACGAGTTTTAAACATACCTATTTATATATTTTGTTGTACAAAATATTGTTTTTTTTTTATCTTACAACATTTTTTATCGTTTAACGGTGACATAATACGGATTCCATTTTCTTTTATATCCGACGCCCTGTGACCACTGCATTCCAGTACGCGACAAACATAGGAATGATGATATTTCATTCTGGTTGTGTGAGTGTATAATGAGTCAGACGATTGGCCCATAATATCACAAAACTACACAAATACCGCTCCATCAAGATACAATTTTAAATCTGGTTAAGACGACAGTGTGGAACTAGTGTGGTGTCGCGGTTGCAGTGGGGACACCCCACACTGTTCCAGCATACGCTTACTTTTGACTCCGTAGCAGAGAGGTACAGGTACACAGGTTTTAAGTAATGAATAAATAGAACACTGAATTAATGTGACGCGTTGCGTCGAGATCGTTTTATTGTACACTATGCATAATACATAATAAATAACGTACGTTGGTCGTACGCGGTACGAGAATAAGTAGGTACATATGAGTGCGGTCGCGTGGTCGTTCGTGTCGACGGAAATGTGGGTGCTTGTTGCACGCGCGATCGAGGGAGCGTTAAGTACGTCGGTGAGACGAGTCGCCGTCGGAACATTGGTTCGGGGACGAGACGAGCGGAGGTTGTTGCGATGACCATTCGTGGTCGTATCGCTATTCGGCTTGTCGGTGCGTCGGAAAACATGACGTCGGGTGAGAGCGAATTACTTAGAATACGTGTGGCTCGGTCGAGGGCTGTGAGCAAAGAGAACGAAGCTGGCCGGTGGTACGGCCGCGTCGTACCTGTCGTGGGACGAATGGCATGGCATCGCCAATGGGAGACGCGAGATCGAGTTAACAAAAGAATATAAATATAAAAATCACAAAAGTTCTATAAAATAAATCACGAATATAAAATAATTGGTACCGCGCAGCGGATGGTAACGCGTGGAGTGGGAGCAAAGTGGTGATACGGGCCCTGTATCGCCACAACAGTTTAGATAAAATACTGCATTTGACTGTACGTGCGTCTATATAATGTTTATATGTTACCAGCTGTCGAAGTCGTAGTTTTTGTGGACTTGCCATTAATATTCGCATTCGTTAGTTACACATTTATTGAGTAATCACTTGGCCGTATGAAAAACGTCATTATCTGCTTGAAAATTATAATATTATGTATAATTTGTTTGTGGTACGGTGGTGTAAAGGCGTTGGGTAACCAGTCGTTAGACGTAGGTAATTCAGTGACTGTTTTCAAGACCCTTTAAATTACAATTCGTTTTTAACTGTAACTACGGAGTTTCAGGAATGACAACTCAAATAATAAGTTGCAGCTGATTTAGAACACAATCTATTAAAAAATAACAAATATTACTAAATAGTTAAGACTTAAGCGTGTTCTTAGTCATCCTGAGTTGCTATTGGTATGCGGGAGTTGTTGTATGCACAAACCTATTGAGCTTGACATGGCATAGTGTGTATCTTATATAGTGTTAAAATTAGTACACTATGTTTGTGTGTACGTAGATAACTATAATATGTCTAGTAGTCAAAACTTGTTATTTATAATTGATTTTTATGGTTTGTATTGGTGTCAAATATCCTAGATCCGTTACAGTGACACGGGATCATATTTTACATTTGGTATTATTTTTACCTTCGTTCCCCGTTATCCGAACCGCTCGCATTTTCCCCACGTTTTACAGCTCCCTGCGCGAATAAACACGTTTATAAAGCATCCCCACGACACACCGAGAGAAACGTGACCGACCTATCCCCGGCGGATGGGATTTCAGCGATACTATTAGCTCACCGGACGTTTCCCATCAATTTCCGGTCCATCGTGCCGACCTCCGCCTGTCGTGTCCAGCTCCGCCGACTATCCTTCCCCCACACTACCACAAATCGCAGGAAACACAAAAGCTTCTTTCTGTCCAACAGCTCCACCTATTCACGTATGTATTACACACATATACATGTTTGTATGACAATGTCCCTCGCCTAAACTTTTCATGGTATGACAACGACGATAATTTCACGACACGCATGACGATCTACTCTTGTACGCCGTAGATAGGCTTACACGATCGATGACATAGTTAATGCCAAAATTCAGCTGATATGACCCGTCAATAACATAATAATTGCATTGTGTAACAATGAAATCTAAGGCCGTATTCGATCGTTGCTCATATTATTAATTTACCGGTGAATTTTGGGTTTTTTTTTTAAGTTGGTGTGTTTTTTTACCTTATCTAATATAAAACCATTAAAAAATTCGATTTTAAAAATCAAAACAAATTCGTAATCATTCATTATTGATTATATTTAATTGTATAAATAAATCATCAGGCACATTCAATATTATTTAAAATATAAAATGTTTAAACAATATGCATGAATTCAATAGTATTCTTAGCTGCAGAATTATCGGCAATGTAGTTATAATGTTTTTCTCTCTGATAATATTTTTGTAATTATGTCTATGAATATTCAAATAAAAAAAATAAATAATTAAGTGAAAAAAATACTGAATACTTAGTAATTTATAAAATGTTTAATTAATACAACGTAATATTGTTTTTATTAACACAATTATTATAACACGGCGTTCTAGATAGGCAATTTAGCTACACCAGGGTGATGCGGGTGCATTTATTAGTAAATATGTATATTATTATAATTGTAATGTGTATGATAAATTATAATACTATAATAATATTATAATACCTAAGATATATTTTTTTAATACAATACATTTCCAATAATAACATTATGACAGCACTATTATAACCTTTTTTCCGTTAACCTTAGACTTAAATAAATTACATACAATATTGTATGAATAATAATATATGTATTTTTTAATTTTTTTTTTATTTTTAATTGGGTTTAAGCTCGGAAACTTAGGCCATTAGCTGTTTTGTTTGTTTGTAGGTTGTTAGTAGAGGGAGGAATGGTTGATAACATTTTTTGTATGTGTAGAAAGGATTCGTTGTTAAAAATCCCGGGTGGTCACCCATCTGGGAACTAGCAACGCCACACTAAGCCACTATCTTTATTTTTATTTTTAATATATCAAATAAAAAAAATTAAACAAATATTCGATACAATAGTGAACAATGTTTCATAGTTTCATAGTTGCGAGTTTTTTTTTTATTATTATTCCTAAAACAATAAAAACAATTCAATTTTCACGTTTACTTTTCGGCAATTGGAAAATAGAACTTCTAACAGTCAGAAAATAAGTATATTTTAATATTAACAAAACATAAAATATGATGTGGTCTTATTGGTTCAGAAAATCAAGGTTTTGTTGTCTGTAGCTTACAAAATACTTTCTGTTTTGTTAATACAAACAAATATTTATGATATGTTCTATAATAACAATAAAACCGATTACTATTATAGCTGTTAGATAATTTTAAATAAAAAATGTATTGAAGTGTATAAAACAGTTGTTATAAATACACTGCAGCAAAATTAATCATCAATTTAGACTATTTAAGTTTTAATCACAATTTGAATAATGTTCATGATAAGTTGATTATACATTCAACAATATAATAACAATATTATTAAAAATGATAAATCAATTTAGTTAATATAATTTTATTTATTTATTTGTTTGTTTATCGATATTTTACATTTTATTGTAACAAAATAATTTTTAACTGTAGATCTTCTTTATTATAAATTTAAAAATACCATTATAATTCACTTCTTTGATTTTACACAAACTATAATCAATTCTTTGATAGAGAATTCATGTGAGTCGTTTAAAGAGTAAACACCGACAATTTATCATTGAATGTTAACCAAATAATATTAAATTGTTTATGGCTTTTAGGGAAGAAGATTATTTTATATAATTAAAGCACCTACTAAAATACGTTTTGGGTAGAATTTATAGTTTCTCACATAATTGTGTATATGATTATTTTCCTATACATACATTATTTTGATTAAATTAATCAATTAAATTAAAATTATATTATCGTTTCATTTAACGTGTCCACATTTGGTACAACTGCTATTTTAGGTACCATTGAGTATTATTATAATAAAAATAATAATAATTATTATTATTACATATTGTATTTTATTACATATTTTTCAGTTGACAAGGATCAACCAAGGCAACTTTTTATTTTTGTAACCAAACTTATCCTTATTCTTTTTATATTGTTTTATTTAAAGTCACTTCGATTTTATATATTTTTGATGTAATACTATAGTAAATTGTATGTTTGAAGCCAATGTTTGATACAATTTAATATCTTAAACATTATTTATCATTTATAATTTAAAAATGCACCACTTACTTATTTTAAATAATTGTGAATCTTATTGAAATACGTATTCAATAATCATAATCCTTGAGAAATGAGAATTACAAACATTCATAATGTACAGATAGAGGGTAAAAATTTGCCAAAGTAATTGCCAAGAGAAATCCTTTTGTTCATGATACAAATGTGCTTTCAATATTTCTATCAAGATGGAGGCAATAAAAACTTTAACGTTTAATGACGTCTTAAACAAGTCTATGGAAGGTTTAAAATATGGAGTACCGTCAAAACCATATTTAAGAAAGATTTTAAATGTTTTAAAATTACATTTGATTGGTAAAATCCGAAAGTTTTGAATATTATGGTTATATAGTTATCTCAATCTTACAATGTTCTATAATTAGAGATACATAATTATAAGGTTCTTTAAAAAAAATCAATCATATATGGTTTAAGAACATGTAAACACATTCATAAGATATTGATTATTTTGTGTAATATCATATTAAACTTTTTTTAAATTATATGTCGTCTATAGTGTTGTGCAGTAGAAATGCAGTAAAGTATTTCCTATACACATATTCTAAAAGCCAAAATTGAAAATATTTGATTAAAGATGATTTAATACATTTAATAAGATAATTAATAATTATGTTTATATTTTTGTGAATAATTAAATATTTTTATACTTGACTGTACTTTAGACATGAAAAATGGTCTTACCTGCAGTCTTGTAACATAATTTGTAAAATAATAAAGTATAACATAAAGGATATATATTTCAAAGGAGATTAGGTTGTATAAAAAAATATTTTTTTAATACTTAAGTGGTTTATTTGTTCTATAAATGAAATATAGTAATGAGACAAATGTAGTGAGTAATATAAGTATGCAAGTAGAGTTTATGCTGAGCGTATAGCAACATTATCGTTGGTTGTATCATTTGGATAGTGTCAACATTTTCAAACTGCCCATTATTTTTCAAGAAAACCACATATAATGTCAGTGTAAATGGTTCCGTAAGGAATTGTTTTGCTAGAATGCGATGATAATCGTTTTCAATTTGTACACGACAACACCTCCACTACGCGCTGCACCCTCACGATAATTGGTCCGTCTTGACGTACAGTTATAAGTACCTCACTCGTGATAACTATGCGCCCTATTTATTTTTTACTTTTCAGTTAACCATCGGCAACAACAATCCGTGTTTTACAGGAAAAAACGTTAACAGGTTCCTAATTGATGTTTTGCTCGACGGCGGTGACGCGCGTGAACACGATATGAGTAGAAAACACTAAATAGGTATCTACCCACGCAGCGGGTAAAAGGCATCAACGTTTTTATGTGTTGTGCATTTGACTTGCAATAAAAATAATATAACAATAATAAAAATGGCTGCGTAAAAAGAACCCTCCGTACCGAGTTGTCACAGGTCAGGACGCGTATCCGGCACGTCCATTGTTGTTTAACTAAGGGTCCGGAATAGCTGTTGCCGAGTACAATAGGCTGGAAAACCGTGAAAACGTTCTTAAAACGTCACTATACTAATCGAGATTAATGGATCGCCGTCGATTTCTTTTCTAAAATATCTGCAGCTATGTATAGGATTGGCAGATGGGTAGTCGAAGGCGATGAATTTAATGGCTCGAACATTGTGGTCCACATACGAATATATTATAAACATATAATAGCAAACAATTCATCGAATAAAATTTAAACGTGTCATGCGTCCGAGTAAAGGATCTCGAAAAGTGCTAATCAATCAATCAGATATCTAGTAAAATTATTGGTGGAAAAGGAAATTAAAAATATACATTTTCAAATATCCAAATACATCCTAAAGAATGTTGACGCTTCGTCCAAAAAATAAAAAACAGTATTACGATTTCAAAACAGATAATATTACCAAAATATACTTTGAGTTTTTTTCGAATCCCTATTATTATGTGCTGTGGACGTCTTACAACCAGATGACATACCAAATATGCGTTCAGAAGAACTAATTTTGTTAATTACCGGTGTTTAAAGGTATTTACAATTTCAAGCTAGTTTTGAAAGTTTTAAAATAATTTATTGTATTATTTTACATACCTACTTATAACTTATAAGTATAACTCACTTAAAAATGAATATTTGTATCGACAAAAACCTGTGAGGTTCCCTAGTTAATATGCTTGCCTTGAAGCTTAATGATAATTATATGTCAATTCGAATATTGAAAGTTAACAACACAAATTTTATTTGACTGAACGTAAATTTCAATGTTGTAAATGCTTAAACGCATGTTTTATTTTCGATTTTTGCCCAATAATATGGCCAACTTACATACACACACACACATACCACATCGCCTGTTACAGAATTACATTTCTATGTGCTAGGGATCTAAAACAACCAATGTTGTTATTATTAAACATGAATACCGTTTAAATTACACCATCGTATAACAAACATGTTATTAAATATACGTTGCGAAATGTTTCTCCAAGACGGACCATGTGGGTGACAGAAAAGGGGATTAATCAAACCGAGATTCGAATTGTTCGCCACACTTGGCGCTCATAATTCAATAACAAAATAATCCTAGCCGTGTTCGTCGCGTAACAGTACACCACATCAACGAACGAAATGTCGAGTCCTAACAAGGCACTAACGAGGAAACTGCGCACGCGCTGTAGTATGATAATATTATTATTTTATACACAAATAGCATAGCGGCTATAATATTACTCGCGAGAGAGATATAACATTAAAAAAATATACACTCCGCGAAGAAACACGAGATATTAAGATATATTATCATGTCATTATACGCTATTTCACGACTGAACTGAAACACTGCACATTTTTTCAAAATGTATTGTCATGTAGTATACTATTAATATAAAGCAATCATAATTTCTTTGAACTAGAAACAAATTAGTGAGTGAAAAATGTCCGACGAGTTTGCATATTATATAGCATTAAATGGATATCAATGGATATTATTCGATTAATAATAATTGCGTAGTTTTACTCAACGATACACAGCCGAATAAGATTCATTTATGTTAAATTATTGTTACCTTAAAAGTCGGTAATTTGGTGAAGTAAAGACTTCAATATGAAAAATTTAAAAAAAAAAGTGGCTTAGGTATACGATATTGTTAAATATTTTATTCCATCGGCAAAGAGTGAGCTACAGTTGCAGCTGTTGTTCCGAACACATTAACCTCGATAATATTTCATCGTAATCGTAACCACTTCGATTAATCGAACTTAATTTCGCGTAAAAATAATAATTTCAACAAATGACGTACCATTTTGGTATGATACAATGACAGTAAGCCAAATACCGGAAGTGAAAATAATAGCCTATAATGTAATATTGCATTATTGCCTCTCTTTGTATCTCGGAAACAACCAGAAAAATGTTTTCTTCACGAGCCCCGACGGTCTATCAATTCGAACTCCAACCGCACACAATAATTATTATGCAACTAAATACATTGTTCATCTCCAGGTATATGTTTAAACCACGAATAATTAGGTTATTGTAAGTTTATTGTCGTATTCTTGTAGTTGTCGGCGTATAACAGCTGTATATATGATTGTTATGACATCATATTCTATGCGTAAATTCCCATCAACGATAGGCGTGCATCGAGCGTCGTCGTATACTCTAATGAAATTATTATTAAGCAAAAAAGAAATGTACCTATTCCGATAGCGTCAGTTGATACTATTATGTTTCATTCTTTGGCGTCCTTTGATGTGAAAATAAAAAAGGGGAAATACAACGATATCGAGTATTATATTATTTATTATCAAACGTCGCTTTGAGCTTTTCATCGCTTATTATTATTTAACATGTTGTATTCATTTTTGAACATACATTTATATAACATGAATTTATTTTTTTCAAAGTTGAGCTGTCGTACTGTTTACTTTTCACGTCCATAAGACGTATTTTACGAAAAACAGTCTGTCTTTGAGACATTTTAATAATATTGTATGCAATATCATATTATTGCGTATTGATCGGTTTTAATATTAGGTATACATACAATAATGGTCATGTCAATGTTATTTCAGTAAAACATTCGATCGTTTTTTTATGAAATTATAAATATCAGTGAGGGTTCATTTTCCGACACGGATTAACACGGTTAGAATCAAAACAAAAATCGACTTAAACCTTAACGCGTGGACGGAATAGACAGGGTAAAAAATATAAAATAATAATGAATAAACTGTCGGAAAAGATCATTTGAACGGCTTGCCGGCTGGCTGACTTGTCATAAATAGCGTCTCGTCGTGACAACGGTCGGGACGCTATATTCCACGGTAGAGGGTCCGTGGGGGTGCGGTAGCGGTGTAGGCGACCGCGAACGAATATTTTAGAATACGTCAAATGACACGATAAAGACCATAATAATAATAATGATAATAATAATAATACGGTGCGCGGTAATTATAAAATCGAGTTCCGGTCAGAGTTTCATCTAAATCTCGTCGTGAAAACGTCAATTTGTCAGAAATAAAGCCGTCAATTATTTCTGTTACTGAGAATAACGGGCGTTTTACATTAATAACTATTGTGCAATATTGTTCACCGCTGCGTTGTAAACACACACCCTTTCATCGTGCCATCTGTATAATAATAATAATAATAATAATAGTAATATTAATAATATATTTTCAACTCTCTCCACGACACACATTGTTTCCGTTTTGAAATAACTAAATGCCCCCGTCTCGACAATTAATGCAATTTTCTTTACATAAAAATATACAAATTATTTTGGGTTTGTTAGTATACGCTAGTGATCTCAGAAACAACTGGCATAATTTTGCTCACATGTCTCCTGAAACTAAGAGAGTTGCTTCGTTTTTCAAACTATAATTAATGTAGGGCGGCTCTCACCAAAATTAAGTTCTGGCTACAGACTTAGATATAGCAAACTGGAAACGAGCAGCTTATAGTGGCCACGAATGTATATACGAGAGGCAATTGCGGGGGGTTACAATGGAAATTGAGAGTCTACAACAATCTTATAATTATAAAGCACGGACTAAGATAAAATGTGAAGTTAAATAATACCACCGGTAGCGCTGAAAACATTCGGTCCCCAGTGTGAGGAATATTTTGGTGGTCATCCCCTAACCCCCGCCCACTATTTCGTTTCCAGTCCATTGTCCATTAGATCTTAGTCTGTGGTTCTGACTTCTGGCTTAAGAAAATTTAATATTATTTCGTTAGTAGATAGTAGTTTCAAATGTATATAATTAATATATATATATGCATATCTTCGTCCGGGTTAAAATGAATATTGTTGTGAACTCCTGAATAATATTCTATTATATTATGTTTTTATATAATATAATATTAACAGTATAAGAATAGTGTGTTGGTCGACGGTTCGTTGACAGGAATCCGCTGACTAGGCGATCCGGCGTCCTGCCGAGCCACAGACCGACACGCAGGGAGGAGGTTAGTCAGTTGTATTTAAACAGAGCATTATACATAACATATGCTTAAGAAGAGCATTTTCTATTTAATCGTGCGTTCAATTATTCGTGTTGGAACCACGGATCCATAACGCTATCATTCTGTCGCTTTCCGTTTTGTTACAAATGAAACATCAATATTATGTAATGCAAATCCTCGTGAACACAATTACCTATAATGATTACTCTTGTGATTTGTCACTTCTTAACTCGGGATATTTTCTTGATGTAAACACTCACAGCTGGATACCGATTCAACGAATACTTAAAGCAGATGTAAATCCGATATCGTGCAGAGCGGTAAGCGTATTTACATAAAAAATATGTCCAGAATTAAGAATTTGTATAACATAAAAGTTATCATTGTATTATATATTATTGTGTTCATAAGTATTTGATTCAAGATATCAGTAAAGCCTAGTTAGTAATTTTAACCTCGTTCAAAAATATACCAATATACCAAAATGTTATCCAATCCACCACCAAAGGATTGCCCAGTCCGGTTATGTTAGTACACAGAACGATATACACCCACGCCAATGTATATCGCCGTATTTTATATTTGTTTATTTTTTCGATAATACGAATACCTCAATCGTTTATTTTCGAAATACAGTATTATATAATATTATTATAATATTTTATTAATCGATTTATTATATGATCCGAACCTTTCGATATTGTCTGTATATGTCCATTCGTAGACTTTCATAAAACCAATTTTGGGCCCAGTAAGCACGAGCTGAGAACGAAATTATAGTATCAACACAATAATAATATTATTACACCTCGCCGGAAGAATAGATATTTTCAACGCTGCAGACAATAGGAGTGCTGTAAAACAATAAGTGTCGTGACCGTCAACGGATTTTTTCCAACCAGTGTTGAAAATTCACAGTGGTCGGGAAGCTACTGTTTTTTTGTAGCACGCTAACGCAACTGCTACTACTCCCACAAAGTACCTAGCTCGCTATTG
>NC_042495.1:99820611-99849029 GCF_005508785.2 Acyrthosiphon pisum | reverse complement strand
TGCTTAGCGTTGGCCACTCGTTTCAGTGCGCTGCGCTCGGTCAATAAAATCGAAAAAACACCAAACCACGAGTTCCTCCGCGCAGCATTTAAGTATAATTTCTCACATGCGGTATAAACGTAAAATAGCAAACTTTGGATGGGCTTTAAACTTCCAAAAATAATAGTTTCCGCAAAAAAAATTCAAACAAATTTCGAAATCACCGTTAAAAACCACACATTATGAAAAAAAAATTAATAATATTCAGTTCTAATTTCTAAGTATTTTTTTTTTAAAAAATACGCGTAACGAAAATATATAGTTATTGAAGTTTCTTATCAATAACGTCTAAACGAAGTTTCTTCGGGCTTTTTTTTTTACATTCTTACAAAGAACCCTAAAATACACGTTGGGAAAAAAAATTTGAAAAGTCGATAAGTTGCTAAACCAGATTTATGCCAAAAAATCATACAAACAAAATCAATTATTTATTTACTCAAATATTTAATTATACCTTATTTTTTAATATTTATATTATAATTTGAAAATTTCTTAACTGCTGTAGCACGCACGACACAATATCATTAATATTTAATTTTGTTAAATGATAATAATTTGATATCAATAACTTTTTTTTTTTTTATGATAATCAATTAATATATTTTTATAAATTGTTCTTTTTTTCCTTGGTCTTTTTTACCGATTACCATAAGCTGGCGAGCACCCTTTCAATTAAAAACTTATAAATAGTTTATTTATTTATTTATTTGATACGTTGTGTCACTCAATATTTTTCAGAACTGACTATCCACTATAGGTACCTACCCAGTATACACCCACCACCCCTTTTAGCTGTGAGACAATTGTCTCACAAAAATCTTCTCGCGCCGCCACTGCTCCACGACACACATTGTTTCCGTTTTGAAATAACTAAATGCCCCCGTTTCGACAATTAATGCAATTTTCTTTACATAAAAATATCTAAATTATTTTGGGTTTGTTAGTATACGCTGGTGATCTCAGAAACAACTGGCATAATTTTGCTCACGTGTCTCCTGAAACTAAGAGAGTTGCTTCGTTTTTCAAACTATAATTAATGTAGGGCGGCTCTCACCAAAATTAAGTTCTGGCTACGGACTTAGATATAGCAAACTGGAAACAAGCAGCTTATAGTGGCCACGAAGTATATACGAGAGGCAATTTGGTACTTAAACACATTTTTTTTTGTAAGGGTTTATTGTCCAAATATTTCCAAAATTGTGAAAATTTTCTAGTTATTTTGTTGTTAAAAATTCATAAAAATTCGGTTTTCTTAATTGTTGATATATATATATATATATATATAGGTACCAATATAAATATTAATATAATAATTTACTTTTTACTAATCAAGTACAAATTATAATATATTATTTTTAACTTGGTTTATTATAATTTATAACTTATTAAATAAAAAAAAACATTTCATATTATTATAGGTTATTTAGTAGTTAGTACATACTAACATACTGTACAACAGTATTACAAATGTTTTTTATTCATAATATTATATCATAGTTTTGTATTTGGTTCTACTTATCATGTTGCCATGAAACTGCTCCTTCTGAACAAAAATAATCAGCACATATATTCCTCATATCAATAGCTGTTCTTCCTCAACGATCAGAAATTACTGGATTCATTTCCTCAAAACCTTCCACTGTAAGGGAATCTTTAAAATCGATTCCATTTCTTTCGCATACAAAGTTTTGCAAAACACAACACGCGTTAGTGATATTTACTGCCAACTCAGTATTAACCAATCAATGGCCTATTAAAAATTCTCCATTTATTGGACAGTATACCGAAGTTACAAGAAGTTGAACAAACAATTTCAGAAGAATCATACAAAAAACTATATTTGCATTATCATAGTTTATCATAGTTTTTGGGAAAAACAAAAATGTATAAATTATCATACCTATTATTAAATCATTAAATAGTATATACGAGTATACTTAATGAGTATTCAATACCTTCCATAGTTTTATGATTGGTCTAAAATATTTAATAGTTTCAATATAGAAACTTCATTTCAATTAAGTCTTACTTAACAAATAGGTAATATTTTTATTAAGTGCGCTTAAAATATGTTATTGGTAGAGTATTATATACATAATATAAGAAGGATTCAAATTCTTGTTTATTCCAACAATATTTTAAATTTGGGGCTGAATGGCTGATAATAGTTTAAAAAAATAAACTAAACAGTTATAACAGTATATTATGCATATAATGTTTTTGGCGTACCACCGAGTTCTATGCGAATACAAAACTAAACGATCGATAATACTATGTGAACTAATTAAGGTTATCTATTTGAACTATAATAATATACTTGCTATAATAAATGTATATATTTTATGTAGTCCAGATTATATTCCATATAAATAGAGGAGTAATTCACTCATTTCATTAATTAATTTGTTTAAGTGATTTTCGGGAAAAGTATAATAACTCCGAACGAAGTCATTCTGTTCATCATTTATTAAGCCACATAAATTATAAAAAAGTTTAAAAGTGTCGTGGGATAAATAAGAGCAATTTTAAACCGTAAACATTTATAAATTATTTTATTTAGGGAAAAAGCATGGTATTAGATTTAAAAAATAGGTATTATTCTGGCACGGTTTTAGAAATTTGGAATAGATACATTTTTGATTATACTACTATGTGTTCCATGTTACCATATTTTGGAGTAAATGCAACACGATAGTTTTCGATAAATAATTGTAAACAAATATTACACCGTTGAAATCGCGTCAGTTATCGAGAGTCTGTACAGAAACTCAATAACTGCTGGTCTCTACATAAAATAAGCTTTAATGAAAGTACGTATCTAGGTACGCTTAAAATCTCTGGAGTAGTAACAATATTTTGACATTCGATGTTCATATTGTGGTTGGCTGTTGTCCGTAAGTCTATTTTATCTGCTAGCAGGGGTTCGTTTGCAAGTGCTTGCAGATGGACCGGGCCTGCCGGCCTCAACCATTCAAGGTCGTGACTGGCTCTAAGGTGGAACCTCACTAGTATTTGGCCCGTAGGCCCCCTACCCAGACTAGGTGGGTTCCGTCAGGGGGGACCTAACCCTAACGTAACCTAACCAAACATAACCTCCATAATTTTAATGATAGACATCTCCATGATCTCTTCTCGAAAAATTGACAATGGTTTTCGTTTTATTCAAGGTCTACTAGATTGATCAATAGAAGCTCCATACCTCCTTTCGTCTATTTATATTCGTGTTCACATCTACCCTACAAAATATTATATATCCTTTCTTATCTCTTCGCACCCAACTCTTATGGATAACTATCCTTTACACCGCGTGCTTTGTTGTGTCAAGTATGCCATCCAGTTAATTATGTATCTATTTAATTCTCTAATATCTATTTATTTACAACTATATAATATTAATGTTGCAGTTTTTTGTAATCATTCTACCATCACAAGACGTAAGGGAATACCTCTTCATATAAGAAGATATTAAATAATCTAATATAGTTAGATTTTATAAATACTATATTATATTCCTTTTATATTTATCATAAATATCAAAATATTGATCGTAAAGATATCGCCTTAATTATACCTAAACTTATAGTATAGCTATCGAAGATAGCCAACTATTATCCTAGGTATATATAGCTATGTTAATTAAATTTAAAAATTATAAATGTAATGATTTTCCAGACTAAAATTATTAAATGTCTTGTTTAAAATATAATGCATGTATAGTATACTTACGCCAGACATCAATTATGGGTGAACATTTTATGACAATCGGTTTATGGTTAGATGACGAAAAAGTATGTGCTAATGGACTATTGGATTTGTTTAAATATACCATTGAAGACCATGGGGATCCGTCTCGAAGAAGGCAATTTTTTATACGATACTTCGTACTTCAAAATGTATTTCCAAAGTAGTTGCAGATGAATTAGCACAAAGTATTTTTGGGTAGGCAAGTCAGTAAAAATATTAAATTTCTTGTTTAAAATATAATGCATGTATTTTAGTGCGGTTTTATACCTCTGCTTTTATATAGTCTAAAAAATATAGTGGGGTCAAAGCGACACGGGTATGTCATTTGGTGATTCCAGTTTTCATTACTGTCACTTATACTCTAAAAAAGATACTTGGCCCCTACTTCCAAAAGTCCTTTGTCAATAAATGACGCTTTTACTGAAAAATAAATATAAAATATCTCATTAATAAATGGTCATAGGAACACTAGCGTTCTTGTTATCGAATTCATTAGTTGTCGGTTGTCCCATAGTATACACCATGTAACTTAGCCGCTAGATGTCACTTTATTTAGTCAAATTATGATAATATTGTTTCCTATGACCGACTCCTGACATTCAAAATCATAACCATTATTACAACTCGTTTATTATTTATTATAAGAGGGCGCGTAGGTAGTACATTTTTTTTGTTTTTAAATTTAATCGTGATTTGTGACAACATAACGGCCTTTTAATATGCAATATATAGATAGGTAAATCGAGAGTTACGACATTCGTAATAAAATAGTCGACAAAAATACATGTTGTTATTTATAACCATAAAAAAATAGCTCCTCACGGGCTGAAGTCCATCGCGGAGTTGCTGAGAACTGGTAAAGGTGCCTTGATACGTCAGTAGACAGTTCTCAACGCCATATTTTTGGTTGATGATGTTTATTAATGGCGCCACATAATTCGTTGTACACGATGCGTTTGACACCACTGTCATTTCTTTTTTATACTTGTCGAAGTTGACGCCGCTTACAAACATCGGTGCGTCTTTACATGGGCCGGCGACAATAACTTTTTTGACGCCCGCCGCCAAGTGTTTCTAAAAACGTTTGTCATAATATATAATAACAATTTATAATCAATTGAGCGGGCCCGGTCATAAATCATGTAATATAATCTAAAGAAATATAGAAATATCCCTCCTAAAACATATTTCATAGCAAATACCTTGGCTTTTTTAATTTCTGTGAATTATCCGCTCGTTTCTATAACGTACTCAACATCTAACTCATTCCATCTGATCTTTTCGGGGTCATTATCTGTATATACCCGCACGGTTTTGCCTGTCCGAGCCACCACGTGTAAAAAACAATACATTGCTTATAATTATATCCGCAATTGATTTATAATCACAATAATATTTTACAAAATTGCATTATATATTAAAGTTGTTAACAAAAACACGTATAATTTAGCACATACAATTGTATTTTTCTACATTCTACCGTTTTTGTCAAGGCGCCCAGTTAAAAAGTTAAAGTTAAAGTTAATAAGTTAATTTTATATTAACTTTTAAACTTAATTAGTTGCTTTTGGCTTTTCATTAACTTAACTCTGTTAACTTACTAAATTTATTTTTAATTAACGTAAAATTAACGAGTTAATTTTTCATTTCAAGAAGTAATTTAAGTTAATTTATTTTGTTTTTAATTTTATTATATTTCACTATTTTAGTCTACTCCGTTTTCATGTCAAAAAATATTTACCGTGAATTGTTTAAAGTAAAAAAATGCAGGGCTTAGCACCCGAATCATTTATTTGGGTTTCGGGTACTGGATGTATTCGGGTGTTCAAACACCGGAATAAAAAGCTTAAACAATCATTCGGGTTTTCAAAATCACTATATAACTCGGGTTAATATTGGTTGATACGGGTGTTGAGTAGTCTTTTCATGATATGAAAATACTGTACAAAGGATAAACAATATAGTCCAGTGGTTTTAAACGTTTTTTGGTCCACGGCTCCTTTTGATTTTGAAATCAAATATATGGCTCCCAGACGCAAATTTAAAACAAACAAATTTACATTATTCAACCTAACTTTATTCAACGACGAAATCTGTCGATCAGCCTATCTATTTCACACATACCCAAGTGCGTACCTACAACATGTATAGGGCACGCAGACTTATACGGCAGCGAAAAGTAGATAACAAAAACTATAAATTATTACAATTTTATTTTTAGTTTTAAAACGCGGCTCATTTGAAAAAAACCCACGACGCTCCTGGAGCCGTGACGCACAAGTTGAAAGCCACTGATATAGTCTATAATTTAGTTTTGGATTGGTAAAAATTAAGTAGTCTAGTGTTGTATAAACAAATTAACTTTTTTTAACTTAATAAAATGTTAACAAAAAGTGTGTATTATTTTTTAACTTAACTGAGTGAACCTATAGTTAAATTGACTTTTAACTTTTAACTTTATGTAATTGGTGCATATTAGCTCGGTTAAAAAAAAATCATTAACTTGCCCAGCCTTGATTTCTGTAACATATTTTACAATCTTAACGGAATATTTGAAATATTTTGTGTGATTTTCTGAATTAGGTACCTGTTAGGTACTTGAAATGTATTAGGACAAGCAATTATTACGTTGAATTGTAATGCGTGATTCAATAAGTTATTTCGCGGTCAACAGGGATAAATATTTAAAAAAAATTATCAAGGTCGAATTTTTTCTTTTGCTTACCTTCGAATCTCAAAATACTATAGCCGTGAGTCGTCCATGTGAACACAAAAAGTAAATATTTCGACCGCATAATAATTATACAGTATTTGTCAAATAATTAAATATCTTTTTATCAAGAATTCTAGATACATACAAATATCTACGTAATACAGTAGATAAAACTAATTTTTACTATATTAAATTATACATTTATAGTTTTATTGCAATATTATGAACTAACGATGAGTAATTTTTTATCTATATAAGTCTCAACATTGGCCGTGAGTAGTCGAAGTATGATTAATGATTATATATATATACCTATATAGTACCGTCGATTTTCAGAGAGTCATCACCCTTTACGCTAATGTTTCCCACAAACATCCCATTCACCGTTTCGTATGCTAAAGAGTAGGCGATCTTCTCTATTTGTGCGCCCGGCTCGTTGATTGCGACCACCTGTGGATGACGAGGGAAGAGGGTTTAAAACAATTTACGAAGAACAAACGATGTGTGATACGGCTTCCGTTCATGTTTTCTTGAAGGGCTTTTAGGAGAACGCATTTGCCTATCCGGCCGAACCCGTTAATCGCTATAGGTGGTAAGCTGGTACAGGACACCTGTGGTTTATATTGGGCCTAAATGAAAAAATTTTAAACAATTTGCGAAGGCAGACGAATATGCGTCGACCAGAGTGATTATGACTTACGTTCACGGAGTTTTGGATGGAAAACTGTCGCACGCTTTCACCCATAATACGTGAAAATGTGTCACCGTTGATCAACGATGAGCTACATACACGTGATGGACCTTGCATACATCTCAATCCAGTCGAAATCAGACGCATAGCGTTTTTGAACATCGTAACTGTATTGTGAAAAAAGACTTGTTAAGTATAATTCGTATGAGATTATAATAATATATTCAAAATGATCGGTTTTCAAGTACAAAATAAATTGACTAAAAATATATGAGAATGTTTTTTTTATAAAAAGTTACCTTAATGACTTAATGTGTAGAGTATCGTCGGCATAATATTGTACTCTAATCAAGTTTAAGTTAACTTATATATATCCTCCTTGGTATTAAGTTTTAAGTTAAAATAATAAGCATATGACTTGAATAGAATATTATGATGAGATATTCTACATATTTGGTCGTTAAGGTAACTAAAAAGAACAAACACATATTGTTATTTGATTTATTTGGTGCTTAAAAAAAATAATTTGTATCCATCGATTTGAATATTATTATAATCTCATACGAATTAAATTTATTAAGTCTTTATTAAAATATATTATAATATACTATGTTGAAGAAAGCTGTATGCAGTTTATTTGGTTTTACAAGACCAAAAGTGGGTATTAACGGTTTTGGTAAAATCGGGAAAATGGTTTTGCGTATGGCACTAAAAAGAGATGAACTGGAAGCAAGTTTTAATTGGTTTGTTATTAGTAAATTGTATTAAGTCTGTTCTCTCATGATTATCAGGTGGTTGCAATAAATGAACCATCGGCCGAAATTGAGGATATAGCCTACTCATTAAAATATGACACGGTTCATGGAACTTTTGGCGGAAACATTAGCGTAAAAAATGATAATTGTCTAGACATGGACGGTAATAACTAATAACATTTATATAATATTATAGAGATATGAATAAAGGGTGGATTTTCATGCTCCAAAAAAACCATAATAATATGCTGTAAACATTTTTTCATATTTCTTTAGATTATATTACAAGATTTATGATCGGGCCCGCTCAATTGATCATAAATTGTTATTATATATTATGACGTACAATGACAAACGTTAACGTTTAAAAAATTTTTAGAAACACATGGCGGCGGGCGTCAAAAAAGTTATTGTCGCCGGCCCATGTAAAGACGCGCCGATGTTTATAAGAGGCTTCAACTTTGACAAGTATAAAAAAGAAATGACCGTGGTGTCAAATGCATCACGTACAACTAATTGTGTGGTGCCATTGTTAAACCTCATAAACC
This sequence comes from Acyrthosiphon pisum, assembly GCF_005508785.2. Lineage (NCBI taxonomy): Eukaryota > Metazoa > Arthropoda > Insecta > Hemiptera > Aphididae > Acyrthosiphon > Acyrthosiphon pisum. The sequence continues at coordinate 99,840,539 of NC_042495.1, read as the reverse complement.
AAAAATATGGCGTTGAGAATTGTATACTGACGAATTTTGCAGGGATTTCAAATTGGCATATCCATGTTTTTCATGAAGTTCAGCACGTGAGGAGCTGTTTTTTTATGGCTATAAATAACAGTATTTATTTTTGTCGACTATTTTATTACAAAATATGTCGAGACTCGCAATGTACCTACCTATATATACGGCTATTTCCTATTACCTAATACCTATATATTAAAGCTAGTAGTCAGGAGGCCTCTTAAATACGTTATTAATTATGACACTCGATCCACGTTCGTAGTTAAAATTATATTTTAAAGGTAAATTTTCATTTTAATACCATACATAAGTATATATATGTCTAATACCTAGACTGATATGCCGTTTTCGCTATGAATCGTTTTTCTTATACAGTGATATTATATCATTGAATTCAAATTTTATACTATCCATTATACAGTGACCCATTTATAACCTACTGCACAGCAGAGCGACATCCACTTACCCACCTTTTTTATAATTAAAATTTAACATAGTATTTATACTCTTATTATACAGGCTGTCCCACAGAGATCTGACAAATAAAATAACTTTTGTTCTAATTAATATTTTTAAAAAATTTCTTTTAAATATAATTCATAGACAATTGCGCTACATTTTTAGAATATATTTTTTATACTGATAATTAAAAACTTAAAAATTGATAAAAAAAAATATTAAAAGAATATTTAAAATAGCCAATTTGTAAATCTGATTTTCAGAAAAATTTATATGGTAAAAACATGTATTAAAGTCAAGTGGCTGATTTTTTACAATTTTTTTAAATAACAATATTCTTGTTAAGTAACTTACGTGGGCACCTATGGGTATCATTGTATTGTTAATTAATATTATAAAAATAAATATAAAATATTTGGCGGGCATTTGAAATTTTTAGCCCTAATTATTACGAATGTAATAATTAAAATGAATTTGTGTTTTAGGTGACATCCATGGTACACAATTTCATACCCGATTTGAAGGGAAAAGTATTTGAACAAAAAATAACTGTGCGATTTGCTCAGGGTTCATTGCTAAAATTATATATTACGTAACACATAATATATTTTAATAATATTGTTTATCATAAGTTTGAACTTATCATTAGATATTTTATAGAGTTCAAAATCCAGTTAAGATAGAAGATTTGATGACACCAGCGTTTTGGGAAAGTAATGTGATTTCGTATTGCAAACGTAAAAGAGTGGCTTCTTCAAATTTTATTGGGGATACTTTTTCGACAGTGGACTCACGACAGATATCAGTTATGGGTAAGAAATTATTGACAATCGGTTTATGGTGTGATAGCGTAACAGTAGAAGCCAATGGACTTTTGAACTGTATAAATATATATCTATTGAAGACCATGAGGATTTTTCTCGAAGAAGAGCATATATTTATGGGACACTTCGTATTTGTAAAACCGCATCAGAAGTAATCAGAGACGATTTGATAATAAATTTAATTGACTGGTTGAGTCAGCAATAATATGGATACTATACAGATCTTGAGAAAAATATCTTAATGCGACGATAAGTAATTATTAAAAATATCACAAAAATGTATAATTTAAACAGTCTACAAAACTGATATAAATATGGGTTTTTTTGTATCCATTATGCATTTCTTCAAATATAAACTATTTTCATACTAAATGTCGTTATTTCAATAAAAACATATAAAAACACATAGAATTATCATGCCAATGCTGCATAGTATTTAGTTTGCAGCTAATGTATTACATATCAATTGACCAATACGTTGTCTGATACATAATGTATCTGATGGTTCAGATATATAAATGAGACGTGAACATTAATATAGTAGGAGCCTTGTTTTATATTTTCTAGTATTTTTACTCAACAAATAAAGTTTTATTGACATTCATAGAAAAAAAAACTAAATAAATTGGAAACTGAAATTGTCCGTAAACAGCTCAAAAAGAGTCAAAATATTTTGAAAATTTTATCATGTATAGAAAATGGAAATATAAACAACCAGTGAAAATTGCATGTATCTACAGTCATTCGTTTTAAAGTTACACCAAAAACCAAAATCAATTTTCTCGAAAACAGATTTTGCGTAAAATTTCCCGTTTTTCCTTAATTTTTCTTTTGTTTATCACGGCGCTCTTGAAAACTACTGGGAAATTTAAATTTTGACCACCCCAGTGCACCAACGATATTCACTTTCTGATCGAACAAGATACTGAAGTTGAAAATCGAAGTACTTTTTCTGTCCTAAAAGGTGATGACAGACACAAAAAAAAAAAAATAAATAAAAAAAAAAAAAAAAACACACATCATTGTAAAATCAATACATTCATCGTTCCACTCAGAATCTAAAAATAAAAAGAGGTGGGTAAGTGGACGTGACAGTCCGGTTATGTTAGTAGGTACACAGAACGATATATACCCACACCAATGTATATCACCGTATTTTATGTTTGTTTATTTTTTTCGATAATACGAATACCTTAATCGTTTATTTTCTAAATACAATATTATATAATATTTTATTAATCGATTTATTGTATGATCCGAACCTTTCGATATTGTCTGTATATGTCCATTCGTAGACTTTCATAAAACCAATTTTGGGCCTAGTAAGCACGAGCTGAGAACGAAATTATAGTATTAACACAATAATAATATTATTACACCTCGCCGGAAGAATAGATATTTTCAACGCTGCAGACGATAGGAGTGCTGTAAAACAATAAGTGTCGTGATTGTCAACGGATTTTTTCCCACCAGTGTTGAAAAGTCATACGGTGGTGGTGGTGGCAGCGGGGAGGTGGTAAAACTATACTGGTGCACGTGGGAATGCAATAAGGCAAAGAGCTTCGCGAAACTAACAGTCAGTACGTATGGGCACGGAACTTGTGTTTTTAATTCCTTTAACTTCGTCTCTTTTGTGTCCCGACGGTACTCTTTTGACGTCTACCACCGATCTCCTCGTATATAAGACCTGCCATATACATAACATATATATATATATATATATATATATAATAAGGGATATATAAATAGGAACAGCGTCTCGTACACCAACCGTTGTTCACATTATTTCACCGCGTCGCGGAAAAAGAAATTACGAGTAAACGTCTTAGACGGTTAAACTTATTACTGTAATATTTTTATTTTAATTATTATTATGATTGCAAGAACGTCTTCTGGTAAATTAATAGTATATTAAATATTTTATGTACCACCGAGTTCATGACATTCTTAGGAGAAGAAAAAAAGATAATTATGGTAGTTAATATTTTCGCGCGTCCGTCGACCGCCAGACAATATTGACGCGCGACCTACAGCCTTATTTGACCACTGCAATTAATATAATATTATCGTATCGTCGCCTGAATCGCCCAACAAATTTCCTCGAGAATCGACCTGTGAATATCAGTTTTATATTGCCTGAAGACGATTCGACGGACATTCTTTGAGATGTTCGGCAGTCAGTCATGGTCGAGTAACGATTTCAGACGGATATTTATTTTTTGTCCCCTTTATATTTTTTTAATTTAATAGTTTGGTGAACTTTGGTGTTTCCGAAACATGAAGACGTTCATGAACAGCGATATACGCATGGCCGGAGCTCAAAAGAATTCCAATATAACTGTTATAATATAATATAATATAATATATATATTCTACGCTGTATGGACGCAATATATACTCCGCGATTGATTTCTATCAGTGCGCAAATACCAAGCGGTCGTGTAGTTTAACACTAGTCGATTGAAGAATCAAAGGGAGGAAATGTATCATGAACTTATCTAATCTACAAATAGTGTACTGTGGAACTCTGCACTTTGATAGCCATAATATGATATATCATGTACACGTACCTCCTGTGTGTGTGTGTGTGTGTGTGTGTGTGTGTGTGTGTGTGTGTGTGTGTGTGTGTGTGTGTGTGTGTGTGTGTGTGTGTGTGTGTGTGTGTGTGTGTGTGTGTGTCTGTGTCTGTGTGTCTGTGTCTGTGTGTGTGTCTGTCTGTGTGTGTGTGTGTGTGTCTGTGTCTGTGTCTGTGTGGTGTGTGTGTGTGAGAGAGAGTTTGGTTCTACGTGAAAATAAACAAAACACACAAAGACAAATAATACCAGAGTATTCGGTCGGAGGGACTCAATAATAATTAAGCTATATACACGAAACTTTTATATTGACTTACGGTGAATATCTTATTTTATTATAAAAATTACGTTAAAACCAATTTAACGTTGTTTGCACTTGGATTCCGTAATACATATATTATACTCCGAGAAAATCCATAATGTAAAGTGCTGATATCAAAAATTTAATTGAATTTCAGATGTTATGCTTTATAAACCAAACGATGTTGTTAAACGGCCATGACACTAAAGATTTAGTTATTTAAAAAAAAAATGAAAAATGATCGGGAATTGAATGAAACGTTTATAGTATTATATAATATTATATACGATGTACCTATAAAGGGATATAATATTATTTATTACTCGTATAGTCATAATATTATTATTACACCAGATAGCACGTGAAATAACGCCTCAGTAGAATTAATTCCATTTTTTTTCTACTTCAATTGATATAGGGAAACGTTTTAAACGGACACCGTTGACTGTAATTAGTGTGAAGTTGTTAAGCAGAATCGAATTTTGATAAGATTGATAAACATAAAATAAAAATATTTTTCAAACTGTACGTATATTTGAGTTGATTTGTTTTAGTTCAAAAAATATTATTCTGAAGTTTGAGTTGAAAATGTTCACTATTACTTCTAATATATTTTTCTATATACCTACACTAAATAATTTGCTACTATTTAGATTTTAGACTAATTTCAAGATATTTATACATTAAATGTATAATGTAATCATATAAATATTTGCCACATAATATGTGGGCAAATATTAATATATATATACATAATATTAATATATTATTGGGGCCTGGTGTGGCTTGATGGTTAACCTCAGTCACTAACGTGTTCTGGGGTCAAGGATCGGTCGACGTCGCCATCGATGGGTGACCACCCGGGTCTTTAGTGACGAATTCTCACCCTACACACATGTGTTCCTCAACCAATCGTAACCCCCTAAGAAAATCTAATGGCTATAATTTCCGATGCTTAAAATTAATAAATAAATAAAAAATTATTATTAAATGCATGCAAAAGTTTATTTGATTTGTTCACGTCATCATTATCCGACGATACAGGTCGGCAAAAAGTAAAATATCGATTGCAAAAATACACCAGAATAGAATCAAATTAAATATAATGAGTTGAATAATAATAATAAATCGTTCCAATTTTACAAGGAATAAAAAAAATTATTTTATCGATTACTTGTCCAACGCAAAAATGTAATTTATTTATTTATTTTTTGATGGTGGGGTTGGGCTAAGTTATTATTTTAGAGGACTTATCCTTTATAAGCCTGCTTCTCCCCACATCCCTATACTTTTGTGCTTAATATTACTTCATTCATTAACTGAAACGGTTGCCAGCTATATAATAAAACGCGAAAACTCGTTCAAATAAAATAATTAGTATTGTTGTCAATGGGACAAGGTAGAAGGAAATCGAAATTAGCCAAGTCGACATTGATTGTAATACGAAGATTTTTTTTTTTCCATTTGAAGGAGATTACTAACGATTCTTCAAACAACAGTGTAATTGGATTAAAAGATTCATAAATATATTATATATTTAAACAGACTACTGAAGAGAGAGTTAGGAAAATACAGCAGTGTAAAATATCAATTCGATCGTGAAATGTCGGTCCAAGATCCATTACTCATTTATTATAATGTTACAATAAATAATAATTTATGTACATACACAGATAAAAAATAGTATCGCTACGGGCGGCCTCACCTGCGCCTGATCGCCTCTTCGTTCCCGCGCGTAAATGGTTTTTCCGCGACGTTTATAAAAATTGATAAGGATAAAACTCTGCGATGGCGGCAGTGACAAATTGTTTGACGGTGCGCCGCCGTCCGCGTTGTTCTTATAAGGAGACGATTTCCCTGAGGACCATATAGATCAATCCCTTATCCTCGAGACCATGTTTACCACGGTTATAATTATACACACGTACACTTACATCACCGCCTTGTGTATTGAATATAAGCGCGCGGCTAGTGACGTCACGAAAATTGTGTTATCACTTATACACACATAAAAATTAAAACCTGTGTAATATGTATAATTCAACATAATATAATACCGATAAAAAATATCGACAAATATTGATATTTTTTTACAACTTCATCAACAGCTGGTATATTTAATGATAAGGTTCAGTTATTACAAACTGAATATTACAGAATACAAAATCAAATTCTTTTCAAGAACTTCACGTAGTATCTGGCACGAAACTATCCGATGACTGAACAACCTCAACAGTGCTAGACATTGATAAATGACGACTCAGACAGGAAATTACCACGACGTTACCACTTTAATCTCATAAAATAGTTATAATTCATACTGTAGAAAATATAATTTATTTTAAGGGCATCCGAGAATATAATATTTCCCACAGATATTATGTTTTATCACTCAACCTATAACTTTCAATAATAAATACCCTACCCATATACAATGTTATAATATTATCTTCTTAGTACCCATATTGCACAGGTAAAACGATATTATTATCATACATCAGTTATAATATTAATTAATGGATACTATTATAAAAATACCAATCGTTTGTAAACACACGTTGATTGATAAAATAACTTAATATTACTCTATAATATTATATCGTACGTTAATTAATTAAAGGGTATCGATAACTGCTTAATAATGACATGTTAATGTACCTATTCATATTACTGTGCATATGTTTTGTATGCATTATATACATTTGTGTAAGTTAAATACATGCATATACCTACATTATACATAATTTAACACAAAATGTTTTTATTTAGATATACTGAAATATTTTTTGGTGTTGTCTATTTAATTAAAATTCTATTGCCCTAAAATTGTTAATTTTATGACAGGAAATGTGTTTTCTCGACATCGCTTGTGAGTCGCCGTCATTGACATTGTTGTCCTGATCTTCAAGAGAGGGGAAGGGGGACATGGTCTCCGCAATTAACTTTATCGATTTTAGAACGATATCCTCGTCATGGTTTCACGAGAGAGAGTAATAAAATCGATTCAGCTAAGGACCAAGAATCATTTTCATTATCACAGCATATAATACGACTATAATAGTTTGTTACGTGTCTTACGGAGGGACTAGCGTGTGTGGCCACATAGAGGTGCCGACAAGGTAGGTAGTGATATTTAAAGAAGTAATTTGATGATACAAACAGGAAACTGTCAGGAGGAAAAGTATTGGTCGAGTGTCTAAATAGGCTGTCAGGGACGAGAAGGAGGTAAGTGCTGGTCGAATTGAAGGGGCTGGTCTAGTAAATAGAAATTTGGTTAGAATTAAAACGAGTTAATTTAAGTATTTGTTTAAGAATAAATACAAAATATTAATATCGTTTATTACGCAAAGTCGAAATATCATAATATTTTATTTGGGACTGCGCATATTATTATTCAGAGGCTGGGCAGCTAAGGTACTGCGTTGAGACCCGTCTCCGAGGCCTCGTTAAAAAACTTTGCGTCAGCCGGTAAGGAGACATTACACGCGACACTCTGGCGGCGGATCGATAAACGCGTTTGAAATTGCAGCCTTGTGATATCGCAGTTGTAAGTATGATATTGAGGCGAGTATAGCCGAGTAGGTACATAACATATTATTATTATTACCTACCTACTACAACTGCAACTATATGGCGTTGCAGTTATATTATACTCGTGAAAGCATCATATAATAAACGCCGTCTACTTATTGCAGCATCAGTGTTCGCACTTCTCATCGCACGAGTGAATTTTTTCGAAAAGTGCCCGCTCGAATGGATGAAAACATTTTAGATGTATCCCAAACGACGCCGAGGGGAATAGCACTATCTGCTAGCTAAGGTACCTATCGTTCGCACCGCCTGTCCCGAAAGTCGTCAGCCACACGGGCATTATACGACGTGGCAATAATTCGACGTACGATCAGATCATCCGACGCGGCCGAATTGCGGTAGACGTATTTGTACGGAAAGTTTTTTTCCTTCCCTGGTCAATTTTATGGGTTTTCCGGAATCGTTTCGGTTTTTCCAGTTTTGTTTTTTTATTATTTTTTTCCATCTCGATTTTCAATATAAATATAATATGATATAATGTGACGTCATATATTTCGCAGTAAAACGCACGTGCTCCGACAGTGCAATTATTATTATATGGCGTACGAGAGTGGAACAATTTTCGAACGGTTTTCTCTGACACACGATCTTTCTTTTTTTATATATTAATAAATTGTATTTAACGAAAAAAGAACATTATACCTACTTGCACCTGCTATTATAGGAACCTACACGTAGACAAATTATCATCTGTCTATGATAATATATTATTTTATATTTTATAAATTATTAACAGTAGAACAATAAATAATAATATATTGTATACAAAACCATTTCAATCGACTGTGTACCCCACGATCTGTAGAGGGTGTTTTCAGAAAATGTATTTTCTATGATATAGTTTTTGATTTTTGTTTCAATCATTTTCCCGACACTTCTAATGCTTCCAGCGAGTTGTGTTAGGTATGTAATAACGTAATATAAAGTATATAATATAGTACCTACATAGACTAAGGACTTGTCTCGGCATTCCCGCAGTGATTTATTAGCAAAACCGTTTGCGTTGTTCTGCGGCACGAGAAATTATTACAAGGTGGCCGTCACGTCGTCCGTGAAACAAATGTCGGAAGTGAAAACAATAATTTCCGCAAGAGTCTACCTCAAATCGAATTCAGTCGATGCGACGTGTAGTTCGATCGCGGTTATTCGTCCCGCTGTCGCGAAATAGCGTATTGCCCTAAGCCTACCACTCACGATATATACATACGACGAGGCTATTTTCTGTACGAATTTGTCGCAACATGAGGTGTATGAATGAAAGTTGTCGCAACGGTCGGCCGAATATTATATTTTAAGTCAGTATATTATGTTCTCTAAGGTTTGCGAAAGCCCCAACATTCGCAACAGTGTATTTCTGCAGACCTCTACAATCGATTTTTTACGATTCGTTGGTTGTTACATACATATATATTGTTTCCAAAGAATTTTCACATATTTGTACAGTCCAAAATAACCAATATTTTTTGAATTATATACATTTTTTCGAAGCAAGTCTACTTCAGATGTTTGTTTGAAAGAAACTAACTTAACTACCTGTTATGGAAATCGTTACACTCAAGGTACGATATTATAATATATTATTATAACCTGCCGGAGCGTTTGAAATTTTCAATCACAACGTCTACCTACACTATTATTAGTTTAAATGATTAATTTCGGTGATTATTAATACATAATTATTAACTATAATGTAATATATCATATTATGTTTTCATAATTTCTCGCAAAAAATTGTTTCTATTCACTTCTAGTCATAAAAATTATTGTATAAAAAGGGCGTCGTATAATATTGTCAATGTCAATGGTGCACATATTATACGATAACTAAAAACGCTAATAACTATTACCTATCTTAGGTAGGTATCGTTAAATATGCAGGTCAGTCCCGTAATCACTCTTGAGAGACTTTACTTGTGATTTTATATTTATGGTTAACGTGAAAGATTGTATCAAGATGCATGCATGCAGTGTTTACAGTGTATTTGTACACGCCCTATTATAAATTAATAAATTATGTCAATTTTATGAAAAACATGAATAGGATGTTCTGTGTCATAAAATGCGTAGTCATTTATTATTTACAATAATAATAAGATAGGCGTGTATCTTAATTTTTAATCCGTTTTATCATTAATATTATTATTATAAATACATCTGATTCTTAAAAATATAATTTGATTTTACCATATTTATATGGATTTTACGATATCGTACCACAATATAAAATGGAGCTTAGAGTATTGGCATTTTAGAACGCTCCTAAATCCTGAAATTTACAATGTTATGCAATATTCGGTTTTCTTGAGGGAAAAAAATGAGATAAAAATATATATATCAAGATTCTATTACTATAATATAACGTATACTATTTTTTAGTTAGCGATTTTCGTATTATATTATGTGTTTTTTAATGTAGCGTTTTTAAACACATTCAGAAACAAAATTAACTAACTTACAAATATTAAATAAAGTTATTAATCATAATTATAATATATTACATTCACACTAGTGCAGGGACTCATAGTTCGCAAAGTGCTTATATATCTATGATCTATTTTGATCTAATCTATGACATAAGTGCCAGTATAAGTCACATGTAATGTATATATATATAGGAAACAGTGCCACACCCCAAACACCGCTCTCAACAGGTGACGGACCCCTAAATCCCTTCGTGCTCTGGGTAAAATCTCACGGGATTACCGGGAACGATGGCCCAAAAGACATCGATTCCCGTGACCATCGTTTGTCCTTTTCCACCTTCTCACTGATAAAAGCTCGCTGGTCGTCGTTTTCGAGTGTTTCAGACTTATCACTACTAAATCCCGGATCCAGAGACTTGACTCTGTCTGACCATCCAAATACTTTGCACCCAGGGTTATCATATAAATATATATATATAGGTGAATAATATAATATATGGTCGATAATAAATAACCAGTTAGTTGCAATTGCATTTTGTATCGTTTTGATTAAAACAAAATAAAATAGTACGAAATAATCATGTAATATTATAACTGTGGGTATTGGTATTATATTAGATACTACAACATGTCGAAAGTGATCGAGCATTTTTAGCAAACCTGGTAAACCTTGATCGCGTGTAAATAATTATAAATTGTACCTATCAAAAATGTATTTATTACAACTTCGTTTAAGATATATTATTGTATTAGTATTGTATATTTGTGTTTGTGGTGAAACACACCACACAAAATATTATTGCTTCAATGTTACATTCATCAGTGAAGTTTACTTGCTTTTCGAACTATCTGAGCTTTGTTATCAGTTACTGTTGAAGTTTACACAGTGTATTATATGAATATAAATGGATAATATTTACATGTATTGGAGTAGAGTTTCGCATCACAGTAGAGTACCAAAACATTGTTTCTAACATTTAAACTGTGTCAAAATATTTTATTAAAACCTCAACAATTATCCTTAACAATATTAGTGTGACCAGGTAAATATTGTATAATTCTTTGTGTACCTGTAATAGTATCGTAATAGTGTAAACATTTTTCAGGCGATGTAAATATGTGCTTATAGATTTTATTATATATTATTATGTATTCCATCAAACATACAACAGTATTTATGTATTTCCAAAGGAAATTCCTAGGGGATATTTTAAGTTCCTATATTTTAACTATCTAACAAAATATTAACTCTTGGTCATATATTTTATTATTGTATAGTACGTGCGTGCATGACGTCACATTTTCTAGTCTAACCTTGATGTGTTGAAATATGAAACAAATCTGTAGTTTACTCTTTCATTTTTATTTTCGTTGCCGTTCAATACGTTATTAAAATATTTAACGGCTCGTTTCTTGTATACAAGCGAAGTGGAATCACAGCGACTGCGACAACGAAGACGACGATGACCACGACGAAGACGACAACGACGACGACAACGATAACTATAAGGTCGGGTAATCTTATTTAGTTCACGGTTTTACGATAATGCAGATGAGTGGGTGCCAGAGGTTTTATATACATACGTACTATTTCATTATTATTTAAACATCGTGACGAATAAAATACCTAGGGATTTACAAAACGCAGGCGTGTGAAGCAGAAACAGTAGTGAAAGTAACACGATTATGTCTTTTTTTCTATTAAATTTTCTATTAAATGCGTACCAATATTAGATATTTTTAATTTATCAAAAATAAATTTTAAATTTCCAATTTTCTCAATAATTGCCAATGTTATAACCCTTATATTATGATCACACTTTCTTTAAGTACCAAATTAATCTTTTTTATCAGTTAAAAATGGAAAAGTGTGCAATATTTTTGCGCGTTTTTCATAAGTTAAAAAAAGTAAAAAGTGTGCAATCATGCTGACGCGACAGTACCAACAATAATAGTAATAGTTGGTAGCACAAGATGACCTAATTTTTAAGGATGTAAAAAATGAGTGCAGAGACCTGTGATTTACCTAACCTAACCTAACCCGTGCCCTTGCCCCCAACACCTATAATATATGCATTTATTAAAATATTATAGTTTTAACCCGCAAGTATTTGAATGAAATCCATATTGAACTATATAACTATTATGCTTAAACAAATAACAATATTTTATCATTTATTTATAAAAGAATAAAATATAATTTTTTGGTGCAGAAAATCTCTAATATTTCTACCTCAAGTTTATTTCCACTGAGTAGTAAAAGTAGTATAAGTGATGATGGTGAGTGGTAGTAGTATGCAGTGGTACTTTTATTACTAAGAGGCGCTCTTGCCAAGAGCAATTGTAGTTATATCTGCAATTTTAAGTATTTAAATGCTGGTATTTGAAAATTATTTTTAAAAAAATGATAGAACTATAAGTTTTTGTTTTTCGATACTGACGAGCGGTATAGACATCTTACTGTGCTTAAAACTATTTTTTTAGTTTTTTCTCTAATGTTCAACTAGACAGCATATTTGTATGGTTGAGAATCAATTTACGGATCTGGGTTATATGGTATTCTGCACGAATACCGTAGACATGATTATACTGTACAGTGTACACGAGTCCTGCCTGACGTGTTTGTCATTCGAAATGTTCAAATTTTCCATGCGTTTTTCGTACTAAGATAATAATTGTATTTTTGTATCATTGGCACCAGGACAATAAAAAATTAAATAAAGCATTAGGTGTCGCATCATATGTATACAAATTGTATTATGTTATGTCGGGAGTGGATTAACTGGCATAAAAAAATATCATAAATTGCATTTTTAATGGAACGCTTCGATAGTGATAGAGCCTAAAACTGTCAATATCCATCATATATTATTATACATATTATTATTATAATATAATATAATATGATCACGATTATGAAATGCATTACGAATAAATAGGCGGATCAATCATTCAAATCGTTATATAATAAGTGGTTGATAAAATATTTATGTGTATATATTATGTTACTAAAGAGTTACTTAAATAAATTACTCTGAATTTGATAATAATATTATATTGTGATTGTGCGTACCTAAGTTGTTTTTTTTTTTTTTAATATTGAAATATTTTTAAATTTCCACAGAATTTATGTAAATGTATGAAGTTAAAAGATAATTTAATAATTAATTAATCACATCAAAATGAAATTAGAAGGTATATCTTTCGAAAACACTATATTGAATTTAAAGACTTACAAACGTTCACATTTTTCATTATTTTGGTTTTGTAATGCCTATTGCAAACATCCAAACAATGCGAAACGGTTAGCTGAAATTAAAACAAGATGAAACCCAACAGAATTACGTTAATATGACTTGTACGAGAATAGAACAGTATACACCTTATACGCGCATGGGGTTTACAACCATTCATCATCGTCACCACGATGATCGTCATCATCACATCTGCCTTGTCTCCCCAACGAGTTATACAGGATTTTCTAATTTCCTCGACCCTTTCTCCTCAACGCTTTACCTCACTAATGCATAAATGCATTTCATAATATGTTTTGCTTGTACATCTACTCATATTTTTCGCATTCATAATATATAAAATATATACATTATATATTATTATCAACTATGTATAATTTTATTAATTACGTCACCACCACACACAGCGCCAAATTACCTGTAACTTTTCAGGTTTAATATTTATTTTTGATTTTTTTTTTCTGTTAAACTCATTTATCATAATATTACTACCATTCTCTGAACGTGTGGTTATGTGCAAAGGTGGATTATATTTTCAGCGTTTTGCCAAGCCATCACTGTCTTTATTACGATTTTTTTTCCCCAATAAGCCATTCAACTATTTTATTGTTGTACATTTTTTTTATATTCAAGCTTCGAACTTTTCCTCCATTATTAAATTGTTTGTCGGCTGTGTATTTAATCAAGTCATTTTTTATATTTTTAAATGGTGGCCAGTATCATGCGGTGGCAATATTTACAGGCTATATTGTTGTAATAAATTTTAATAACATCGGGATTTTGAACAAATATGATAAATATTGAACCCCGTTTTCGATTGACGCTTTCTCTCCACAATACAATCCGTCGAATTCCAAAAGCATATTTTATTATTTCAATATTTTAATGACTATTTGTTATCAGTTTACTTACCATACTTGTAGTTATTCTTTATTTTTAATTTAATTTTTTAATATTTCTTTATTTTAGATACAAGAGGAGATTGTTTTGAGCCTCAATAAGCAACGCTGCAAAAGTGGTTCGCATATAGCTATATTGTTGTGATAATAATTTTTAACTTAACAGTTTTGTTACGGTTATGCAGTAAGACAAATGGTGCAAGTTTTATAATGTTTACTACTTTGTGTCCACCCTAACAGTTTTTCTTGTTTTCGCAGGAGTAAAACTTTATTTACGATCGCCGACATCTCTGCGTGCGTCCGTGATCCCGCCGCAGATACTGCAGCAAATTGTACGTATGTCGAGACGTTTTTATATTAATGGGACACCGAGAGAAAATAAAAACGTGGCCTGAAAACCGAGCACACTCGCTTAATGAGTCACACATAAACACCGCTTATATTACAGTGCACTAGTGTGTCAAATGTCGAGGGGTATATTATACAAATAAATATAGAAAGCGAGAGAGAGAGGAATCTTATGGATGAAAGATAAAGGGTTGATGAAATAGTTAGCTAATGGAAGGATCGGGGGCTGCAGAAGCATTAGTATGGTTAATCCGCACCCACTTATATAGCGGAAGTGTTTTCAACCAGGAACCGGATACAGCAGCGGTGGTGGCCGAATTAAAATTGCATGCTCTTAATTTGTTGGCCGAGTGCGATTCAATAGGATTTCAAGCGCCAGACGCAGTACAGGACATTTTCGTTAGGGACAGGGTTGTCCCTCTTCTTAGTTAGCGCTCTCTATTTCTTCACTAACACACACACATAGACTTAAGGTCAACATGCACGTTCGTAGTGTGTGTAAAAACGTATACGTAACGAACGTCTTAGTTTAACGGAAAATCCCTTCAGCAAACGGCTGGGTCCATTCAATTTGTGCCGAGCATACTATCCCCGCTGCCGTACTTTTCTTTGTCGGACTAGAATACACGTGATTCTCCATTTAACACCCACGCATTGATATTTTTCAAAAATCCCACCGTGCCCCACCGACAGTAACACTAGGTTACTTGCACCCGCCCTGTGAGAAGGAAAAACATGATGTCCGATACCAGCCCCGGATCTAGTGACCTGCACAAACTGTCCTGTGAACACAACATATAATGTTTATAATGTATAAATGGAGTACAACCAATCGTTCTAGCGTAGTTAGACTATGTGATAAATGATACATCCACTGCCAGCGTTTCATTTTAATCGTTCGACAGCCGTTCGTGTGACCAGATTTTAGATTCAACCGCGACTAACTTTTAAAGTATACATTTTCGATACGGTAAAGAAATTATTCAGTTGCCAAAGTAGTTATACGTACTTATACGATAATATATTATCCGGAGCGCCCTTGTTATGTTGATTAAGACATTTCAATTTTAAACGATATAATCCATGCCATAAATGTATGCCTTTTTCGAAATTCTTTTACCCTCGAGTGCTGAATGTTGAATAAATTACATAATATCTACTACTACCTTGTACTATGTTGACTACTACCTAGTAATATGGTTAAATAATATATTAGGAGGCCATTTAATATGTACGTAAAGTTTCTTCATGAGTTGTATTTTACTAAACATCCAAAAAAGAACAAGTTTAGCGTTAATCCATTTATTATGTTCGTTTGAAGTTCAAATTTTGATACGTAAAATCTCGATTTCTCCACAAATGACTTGATTGTATTGTTGTAATTAGAAAAATATTAAGCAAAGAAAATCTTTGAAACATTTAATTTTTGATGTATCATTGTCATCTCTACACAATGAATTCTTAAAAATATTTTGACTAATTTCAAGCTGGGCATTTTATAAGAATTTAAAACAGTTTGACGTTTTTGAAACTTTGTTTAAGTTGTAAGATCGGTCTAAAATCTATAAAATGTAATTCTTGTGGTTTTTTAAAGATACATTGGCCGACTTCTTTTAAAGTTTGTCAACTATTTGTCATTAAATTTATTAATTATATTGCGTTAAAAATTCTTAATATTTTCAATCACAATACCTCACGCTATAAAATTCTGTAATACAAGGTTTCTCAAAAGTTGTATTTGAAATGCAAATATTAAGTATTTATTAACTGAACAAATCGCGATGGGTGTACGCGCGATTTGTATCCTCATTTTATTATAAGAAAATCGCCTTTTTTACGCCACTTTCAATAATATTTTGTAAATACCGCGTATTCAAAGATAAGAAAAAGACCGAGATATCGTTAGAGATATGTTTCAGTTTTTCATAAAAATTCATTTTTAATGAAATCATCTGGATCGTTTTGATATATAAATGTTATGAATTGAAATCGCGAAATGTTTGTTGGAAAAATGAATTATTTATGGACACAGCGATATTTCAATTACAGAGAACAACTGCGAAACGATTATGTTAAAATGTTTGTTTACCGAACCCATAAAGGCGTATTAAAAATTATCTTTCCTTTCATTTTCGTTTTCGTTCTCGTTATTATATTATTATTTAATACATATTTTGCGTTTGTCTTTGTATGTTTTCTTTTCCATAATAATGAACACTAAAGTGATAACGATCCATTACGGTCGGAAAATAAAGAAGATGAATTGTGATGTTTCGCGTCAATGAGCGTTACCGATATAATTCTATAGTAATAAAAATAGTAAACCCATTCAATATTTAAAAAAAATTCACCGCAACAATAATAATAACGAGACATTTTCGTTCGTGATATGCTGAAAATATATTTTTTTAAATATACGTCTCACGCTTTGTTTTCGACTATTTCAAATTGTTTTATTTGATAATATCTTCTCACGAATTATTTGAATTTTGAGGGGTGGTAACCAACTAAATAAAATTAATATTTAATAATCTCAATCAAATATAATATCATATATTACGATAGTTTTGTTTTTAACAAAGAACAGAATGTAAAGACAAAAAAAAATTCAACCAACATTGTACAATACTCGTACCTATATATTATATTATGATATATTGTATATAGCAGCTATCTGCGAGGCTATGATTTTGGTCTACCGTTCGTTTGCTGACTTTGACCGATTCGATTAGTTGCCGCTCAGTCGTATGTTAAACCCAAACATATTTCGAAATATTATTACAAGTTATACGCAGCTGTAGCTTATCCGAATTTCTTGTCGTAAAGTTTTAGCGATTCCCGCGAATCTTGTAACGTGACATTTCAGCGATCATATAAATTATTCATATGAGATTAACGCAGAAAAATACGGTTCTCCGGCAAGCACGTTTTAATATTATTATATTATGTTGCCGACGAAAATATGTATTTTTCGGCCGTATCCTCCGCACCACCGAATTTCCGGTCCGGAACATGATTTTTGATCGGCGTCCGCGACTGTTAATTGTATATTTTTACATTTTACTATATTTTATCTCCGAGTGACGTGTCCCGGGCACATGCGCAGCATCTGCAGTATTATATATTATTATTATACCTTCATATGGCGTTTAACCGTTATATTCCCCATTCGTTTTTTAATTCCAATATATTATACACGACAGCACTATATATAAATAATGGGTATGGTATTTTATTTTTTTTTTTAACACTTATTTTATTCACACCTCGCGCTGTTGTATTTTTTATCAGTTATGTACCTACCTGCATGTTGAAAAACACATTGAATCATTACGCACGGGATACCGAGCAGAGTTTCCTTTTCGTGATCGGCGTCCTAATTGATAAGTAGATAATATATTATAATATGGAGCAGGGGAGGTTGGTCATGTGAGTATATTATACATATAATATTATACGAACAACACTCGATAAGTCGATGCTCACTGATAAACGCATGCAAGTTAAAATGTTGTGCAACTAACGACTATTGTACAATGTACATGATAAAACATTTATAAATAATACATAATCTATATAATATCACCAATTATATAACCAAGCGGCAATCTAATATAGAATAGACGTTAAGTATTTTTCAAGTTTGATAATCAGATTAAAGGAAAACAAGTATTTCGATAATGATAAATGGATGGCATACTCAATACTATGTTTATTTTTTTTAATTTTCATCACGTGATATTTACTTTTTTTAAGATTTCAAAACGTTATTAACCATGTAACTATGTACCTAACCTAACCCGTACCAACTATTTTAAAACCGACGGTAGTATTACACAGAATAGATTTTTGAATACCTACAATTAATGTAAAATATGATAAAATACCGATTTGATAATTACTTGATTGCGGACCAGAACCTGGTGAACGCTGCTGGTGATAAAATTCTATAATAATTGTATAAATAATTGTGTAAATTGCTATTCATATCTCGTAGAGTTGCATACAACAAATATTCGCAATAATAATATGATTCAGGCGATCCACGAGAACTTGGCGGCCGCAAATAGTTGAATAAACAGCGCAGATTCAGTATAATATGTAACAACACGATTGACGACCAGGTCAAAATTCTAACATATCATCAAACGGTGAATTCGTCGGATACTTCAGTAAGCGCGTATTATATCACTATATTATATAATTACTTCTAAACTCTATTGGAAGTTCACCGCGAGACGCGTCATATAATCGAACCCGATTATATCGTTATTGCTACACTATTATGGTAATTTAATACCACTATTATGTTACAGCTATTTAGATCAACCATGGTTGTGGGTGCAGTGTACGATTGACGGTCGTTTTGCGTCGTATTATATTTATAGTGGCGATTATAGTTGGTGATCACGATCAATTAGCCTCCAGCGAGTATATAAAAGCAGTTTTGGGGATTACTAAGCATACTCGTATATTATATTATATGTGTACAGTATGAATTTTCTGTTCTACGATTAGTTTTGTTTGTATTTTTTTTTTCAAAGAAGTCACGCCGGTGACGTAAAAGCTTTTGCCTATTTTAAATGGAGTATAATTTTATTTTTTTCTGGACATCTCCTAATCTTGAACACGCTTAAAAACTATTATATTAATATTCCTTGCGCGCTCCGTTTTTATTTTCATTCTGAAAAAGGACGAACAACTAAAATCTTCCGATCGAACGAATAATAATATAAAGGGCACTATGTATTACAGCAGTATATACTGATTAAAAACCACTCAAGTCAAAAATAAATAAATAAATATGATTATTGTGACTACAATACTGTATTTATAAGTATATTATAATTTTTTTTTTTTATTCCAGAATATATTTACAACCAGTGGACAGGTAATACGATGAGTACAAGTTATTTCAAGGTAGATAAGATATGTTATCATGTGCGAAGGAAGTGACACCACTTCAAGAATTTACCTACGCAAAATATTTTGATGTTACAGTGTTATTTTTATTTTATAGGAATTTTATAAGGATTTTACGGTTGCTGGTTTAGTTAATCGTCCGATTCTATTCAGTGAGTTTTAAGGTAATCACGTTCGCTGAGGTACACAAAATTCTGAGAGATTATAGGAAGTCTCATAGCGTGCAACAACCTTAAACGTTACATTATTAACGGACAAACACGAAGGTAGTAATAGTAGTAGTAATTTGGCGGTTCTGAGTCACTTTTT
>NC_042495.1:99819433-99820511 GCF_005508785.2 Acyrthosiphon pisum | reverse complement strand
ACGTAATAAAGTTAGGTAGCTTGAATGTGTATTGGATGATAGGTGAGTTTCGTTTAGTAAGATTATATCAATTTTCTTTTCTTGAACTAAGTTTAGTAGTTCAAGGCGTTTCCGATTTACGCCTTGACAGTTCCAAAACATAACTCTCGTGAAATTCATATTTGGTTTAATAAATTGAGTAGTAGTGGAAGTATTGCCACTATGGTGGAAATGACTGTTTTCAGATCAGTGGTGCCCGATATGTTGGATATTAAATTTTGGAGTTGTTCAGAAGTAGATTTTACGTTAGTGTTTTCTTTTGGTTTGGTAAGTTCAGCGTAGCTAGTTTTTGATTGAGTGAAAGAAGGAGTAACTGAGTTTACCTGATTAGTTTGAATTATTGATGGAATTTTTGTTGATTGCGAGTACGTTTCTTGGATCTTTGGTTTGAGAGGACGTCTATTTTCCGTTTCTTGAGTGATAGCAGGACATTTTTTGTAATTTGCTGTATGGTCACCTTCGCAGTTCGTACATTTTGGTTTTTCTTCAGGAGTTTTTGTGCAGTCTTTAGCCTTGTGGTTTCCAGCGCATTTCACGCACCTTGGTAAAGCGCCGCAGTATAAGCTGAAATGGCCAAATTGTTGGCAGTTGTAGCATTGCGCTGATGTATTTGATTTGTATATTTCAATTTTGATTGCCATGTAAAACAGAGATCTAAGGTTGAAGATCCCCTTGTTTTCTGGTGTGTTTTTTAAAACAACCATGTGGATGGGGAGTTTTTGATCTTGTTTGCCAAATTGTCTCACATTAGTTACCGTGTAACCTAGATTGGTCAGTTCTTCTGAAACTTCAGTGTCTGAGATTTCCCTTAGGAGACCTTTTATAACGATTTTGAGTGTTCTTTCATCAGGGAGGCTGAAAGTGTGGTATTCTGTGTTCGAGGTTGTCAAGTATTTTTGAACTGTTTGAAATAAATTGATGTCGAAGCATTGAAGTTTTATGGAGTCTGGACCGAATGTTTAAGCTTCTATTGAGTCAACTGTTATGAGAGTCATAAGTTTGCCTGCCACTTTTCTCCAAGCTGAGCCTTTAAGAATGA
>NC_042495.1:99800594-99819333 GCF_005508785.2 Acyrthosiphon pisum | reverse complement strand
AATAAATATATAATGATAAGAAAAATAATATTTTTATTTATTTCAGAAAATTATATTAAAAATCGTTTTGCATTTTCTCTAGTAAATTTTAGGTAGATTGAGTTTCACTGTAAGGCATACATTCCCTGGTTAAACTTTTTTCATCTCCCCGTAAAATTTAACTCAGAAGCCCCAACCATACTTTTAGAATTTTTACCTATACGGTGATCAAATGTGCTGCAAGGAGGATTTTCCTCCTTGAATTTTTTTCATCTCCCCGTAAAAAGTGACTCAGAAGCCCCAACCATACTTTTAGAATTTTTACCTATACGGTGATCAAATGTGCTGCAAGGAGGATTTTCCTCCTTGAACTTTTTTCGTCTCCCCGTAAAAAGTGACTCAGAACCGCCAACCATACTTTTAGAATTTTTACCTATACGGTGATCGAATGTGCTGCAAGGCGGACTTTCCTCCTTGAACTTTTTTCATCTCCCCGTAAAAAGTGACTCAGAACCGCCAACCATACATATTAGAATTTTTACCTATACGGTAATCGAATGTGCTGCAAGGGGGACTTTCCTCCTTGAATTTTTTTCATCTCCCCGTAAAAAGTGACTCAGAACCGCCAACCCACCTTTTAGAATTTTTACCTATACGGTAATCGAATGTGCTGCAAGGGGGACTTTCCCCCTTGAACTTTTTTCATCTCCCCGTAAAAAGTGACTCAGAACCGCCAAATTACTACTACTAGTAATAATAATATAATATGTGTACGTCATTATGTAAATTAATTCATACTTAATATATCGATAATTTTGTACTATAGTAATAATAATATTATATAAATTAAGATATTATTATAATTTACGGGCTGAGAACTCAAATTCACTAATCTGACAATGGACAGGTGTTAACGTTGAGACTTATTCGCATTGACATTCGTGTTCGTTAAAATTGATAAAACCGATTGTTTATTAAATCACACATAAAAAAAAATATATTAGGTACATGTAAATAACTTTTTAATATAAAAATATTCATATTCATAATTCATATTCTAACCTACTAAAATCAACAGGTTCACTTCAATCTACACAAACAAATTACGTCCACTATACCAACCACACCTAAGAGGCGTGGTCAACCGAATGATCTTATTAAATTATTTTCTTATATTATTATTATCTGTCTCGATTATAAATATTTCTAAGTATTAACTTCTAAGTTACTTTGTATTATATTATAATACTCACCGTCATAATATTACTGAAATCATTATTTATATTCATCATGTTACACAAAGTTAAGCTATAATAAACTTAGCATAATATATCCATTGATGCAGAAAATAAGCTATAGGAACATCTTATTTTAGATGAATAATAATAATAATAGTAGTAATAATAAAAATAGGATATTGTCGAAATACTCGCGAACTATCCGATATCGATATTACCTTACTTATTAGAAACGTTTGACCTTTTTTTCTTTACCAATAAATAAACCGCCCCAATGTATAATATATTATATAAATATTTTAATGTATTCATTGTAATCGTATAAAAGAGTAATTAATATCGTGCAACTAAGATATTTCAGACGTATACCACTTCTTATTTAATAATACAAGATGGTGTGTACAATTAATATTCCATTCTGTATTTCGAAATTCATGTTTATTATATTTAGAAATTTATAAGATATTATATAAAATCAAATGTATGAGGAAGTCTTTAACTGATCAAAAATGTGTACAACAACATTTCAAATCTCTCAACTTTATATTATTATATTAAGATCCCGTACATCATGCATGTGTATTAGGTAGCTATATAAGGCCGTCATTATTACAATAAACACAAAAATAATAACAGTAATAGTGATAACGTGTAATGCACCTAATATTCAACTAACATAAAAATGTAACTTTCTCAACAATGAGCATTTTATATAGTACACACACACCACGGCCGGTGCTGCTAGTTCCCGAATGGGTGACCTAACCCGGGCTCTTGTGACAAATCCTTGCTACACATATACACACGTCTCCAAAAACCAACTATTTTAATAATAATAATAATAATGGTTATTGGTTATGATAAGATGATGATTGTATAATGATATACACCAACGTGGCTTTGAAGTGATGTTCTTAATACACCTATCGGATGGTGTCATAAATCATCGGAATAATGTCCACGGAACAAGTTGATTTTTATCAACTTGTCAAAAAATAAACAGGACATTTTGATTTTAAATCAAAACGTAATTTACATTAACAAGTAACAGATTTGTTCCAATACTATCGGAATGTACATGAGAAATATTCCTTTTTAATTTCTGTACAATATTAATTGCAATAATTATAATATTCTTTAGGTGTTTTTTTAGTACGAAACTATACACCCCCGCGTCATTATATAGTAGCACATTGTAGTTCAACCTACCACCGATATCGATTATTGACTTTATTATTATTATACTTAAACGACATATATTATTACATGCTATACACTACACTGCAATTATAATTTATCCTAATATATCATATAATATTATATGTTCGTATATTGTATATGTCGTGTATTATAAAACGTTGGTCGTAAACATCGTCCGTCGTGCATTATTAATATTATGTTCACCGCGTTAAATTTTATCACCAACGGTGTACGCCATAGATAATATGACGTATATACATAATATATATAATATACAACATAATATTATACACTTTATCCTCGAATATTATATTACGAATTTAATACCATTTTTCGATCGATTCTATTTGTACGACATTATAATACGCAAAGTATTATGTCGCTCAGTACATTATTATATGATACAGTTAATTTTAAATCCAATGTGCAGTTTTCTAATACAATTTTCCACTCAAACGCAGCATTTCAGTCGTGCCGAGATTTAATAAAAATTGTGTACTGTAACGTCAAACGTATACAAACATTACAAACGTATATATATACGAACTGCGTGATACGGATTTTTATCAACTGTTTTTTATACGTTTAATTATAAAAATATTGAACCCTTCGAACAGTGCTCAGCGACGTATATAGGATAGTCAATACCTAATATACCCATAACCTAGTATTTTCAATGACCGCAAACGGGATACGTTTTATCACCGACGGTGTTCGTAGTAGATAATATGACGTAAACATAATATTATGATATTATAATATAGGTACAACATAATTTATGATACACTATACCCCCAAATATTACAACACGAATTTAATACCGTTTTTCGATCGATTCATACGACATTATAATAACCAAAGTGTCATGTCACACTGTACATCACGACACAGTTAATTTTAAATCCAATACTATTCAATTTTCGAATGAAACTGTCCACTCAAACGATGCATTTCAGTCACGTCGAGATTTAATGAAAACTGTGTAGCGCAACACGTTAAACATACCTACGCGTGAGCGTCACGATACGGAATTTTATTATCTAACTGTCTTTTTACGTTAAATTATAAAAATATCAAGTCCAACGAACAGTTGAAGATTCCTATAGCCACTTATATGCAGTGTTCGGATTAGATAAGTATTTTTTTATCTAGATAAATATAAAGATAAATACTTTTTTATCTAGATAAAAAAAAGATACAATTATTTTTTAAATGGTTATACATTTTGGTATATTTTAGTTGGGCACTAGGAACATAATAATAATATTATAATGATATAAATAAAAATAATTACATTATTTATAAACCATATAAGCTTTGTTTGAGAATCTGTATAAATATTTAAAAATTTAGTACAATTTCGTGATTTGTATCAATAAAAAATGTATCTAGATGAATTTATTTAGATTAGTAAATATGAACAAATTATCTAATATGAACGTTTAGATACCTTGCAACTATTTATCTAGATAAGATAAAAGATGAACAAATAATTATCTAGATATTCATCTAGATAAGTCCGAACACTGCTTATAATATGATATGGGCTGGTACGTTTATTATTTATCGCAGCGGTAAGGTACATTTTATCATCAATAGTGTGCACCACGACCGTAGATATAACATAAACATTATACAATATTGTAATGACCACTTTAAATATCGTAATAATATTACGAATTTTATACAGTTTTTCGACCGATTCATCTACACAGCACTATAATGTACGTTGTGTATTTTACTATGGTACAATTGATTTTAAATGCAATACTACTAAGTTTTCGAACGAAACTGTCCACTCAATCGCTGCATTTCAGTCATATCGAGATTTAATAACAGTTATTGTGTAGCCTATCAAACGCGTATAAGCTACGTGATACGGATATTTTGTGTGAACCGTTTTTCACGTTTAATTATAAAAATATCGAATCCATTGAACAGTATACCTACGCTTATGGGATACCTAGCCAATAACGATATATTTTTATTATTATTATTATTAATCACCGCGGGCGGGATCTGTTAAACAGACAGTATCAGCTGGCTATAGGTATACGATAGGCACTAAAACAGTTCAATTTTTGCTCCGCGGGCGGTATATCCTCCCCCGCGTGTATTTTTGTCATCGACTAAAACGTCTTTTAACTTTGAAAAAATCGTGAATTCGTTAAGCGATTGCCGAGTGCCGATATTGTGAATACATATTATATAGAAAATTATAATGAGGTGTTTAGAAAACAATAAAATCATTATGCAACGACTTTGACTTGAATATTGATTCCCAAAAAGTCGTAAAATATACTAACTAGTATAATATCCAGCGGTTAATCTCAATATCATTATTTTTACTATCGCCATGTTTGTAAACGAACCCACAACACAATATTGTTGTATGCCATAATAGAACATTGTTCATCGTTATAATTATTATTATTATTATTATTATTATTATTATTATTATTATTGTAATTATACATAGCGGGCTGGCTCATGGCTGCGTTGTAGAACAACAATATTTAATTATACGATGCGTTCTTGGCACACGAGACGATAAATGATTACGTCAAATTATCCATGAATTTATAGACCGATAAAAATCAAAAAGGTTTGATTGCACCAAATGACAAATTCCCCTCCACCTCTTTTATTTCTATATAGTTCTACTTTCTCGTAATAAATACTTCAAAGACCATAATGTGCATCATATATCATATTAATTCTCCCGTAAAAAAAATGTTATTAAACCAAAGTTGATATTAATTATTCAGAATAAAATATAAGAATATTATTAAAACATGTTATGTTAGTAATAATTTCAATGCATTTTAAATTGCTATCCACATCTATCTGTGCAATACCCGATTCGCTGAAAATCCGTTTTATGTATTATTGATAAATGATATTACTTTTACACAATTTTACTTAGAATTTTTATGTAATATTAATTTTTGCAGGGCTTTTAAAATGCATTTGAGTCGTGGATAATGTGTTTGGGTTAGTTAAAGACTTAAAAAAAAAACAATGAATTCGGTGGCTATACATTTTTGTTCATAATATGTTCCAGGAAATATTTTTACAATTATATAATATAAGTAATACTTACAATCGTGAAAAAATTAAAACAACAAAAATATGAAATCCGTAATATATTTAGAAGACCTGCCTCGTAAAATGTAAACAGTAATGGATGTCTAATGTTTACGAAATTTTGAATCTGATAATAATTATATAATAATACCGGTGATAGTCAAGTGTATAATTTTAAATTTCAGGGGCTTAAGTCGTTATTTCTTTTTTTTACATTTTTGGGTGGAGGGGTGGTGGCGTTTTCACAGGTTATTTGGTGGGACATATAGTTTCATCGCCGGCCGCGTAATAACACGATATTATTATTAATATCATACACTCGAAACTCCCGATGTCTTCAAAAGGACAGCGCGTCAGTGTAGTTAATGAACGGTTTTCCGAAAGTTTACTATCATTATGATTATTGTTGTTGTTTAATTAATATGTGGTCCATTGTCAATATACAACGGCCATTGTGGACGGCAACGAACCGCATTATAATATAGTACAATCGCACCACCGTCGTTAGCATGTGCATAAAGTATACAAAACGCTGCAAATACACATGCGCACACACGGTTTTAATACTATGATGATAATAATAATAATTATTATTATTATTAAGTACGTTTTGTGACAACGACTTAATATAATATTATTACTGCAGTGTTTCCGAGTGGACCGCGTTTAAAGTCAGCCGAAAAACGACGTTTTGCACATAACCCAAAGAGCTTTTTTTTTAATGGTGAAGTGAATGGACCTCTGCAGAGGGTTACACGAGTAATAATTAAACACCTCTATGGGTTTCAACATCTATGTTTGGCCATAGAATTATGAAAATGAATAAAGGACGTTTCTTCCACCTCACAATAATTATAATAATATATAATTATAACCAGCAAAATACGTCGTCGTGTTAGTACGGCGAAAGCTTAATGGCTATCAAAATGGTAGGTGTATCCACTAATATTATTAGTTGTTGGAGGAAAGACATAAAATGTAGGTAGTAGGTATAATTGTTCACCGTCTGCTCGAAAGCCCGTCAATAATAGGTAATAATGTATTGTAGAATTTTCAAACTTATATAGCCATAATAATTTATTATGTAGATGAGTGCGAAAAACGTAGTTTTTTCTACCTTAAAATAATAATAATAATAATAATATATAATTATAACAGATGAAGGACGTCAACGTGCTAGTACAGTGATAGCTGAAGTACAGTTGCTACCTGATACCATTGTAGGGATACATCAGTTGTTGAAGGTAAGACATAAATATACAAATATATACCTAATGTCATGATTTGTTTCCAGCCCGAAAAACCGTCAGTAATAATAATTATAATAATAATATATTGTCGACTTTGTAAACAGTATTATTCATAATTCGATGGGTATGTGATGATGATAATATATTATACATACTGGTAACTTTTACCTATACAAAGGTATAAAATATTGACCTATACGTTAAAAATATAAATAAAACAATACTCGCCGAGACGAAATAGATTCCCTCCAAGGGATCTGGGGGTAAGTTGTATCCAAATAAACGGGCCCACGGTCGTTGTCATTAAAAACACATTAAACAACATTCTATAATATATTATTATGCAAATACGTTTTACTATTATATTAAACCGTCAGATTTCAGCTCATTAGGATAACATTTGAAAATGGTCCAAGAATATGACGTAGTATTATAGTACTATATTATTATTACAGTTTTAGATGCGCGCCATTGTTTGAATCAAACGCTGCGATAAGTCTGTGGTCCCGACGATTTCAATTATTACGATATATATTATTGTCTTACGAGTTAAACACCGTTTTGTGCACGTATTGTATAAGATCGAGTAAAAACAATGCCATTGTGTGGATTAAATTCGAGGAGAAATTAATAATAACAAACGATGAGATTAAATAATTATCAGATGTATAATATTAAATTATAGGTATCAATGAATCATGTTGTATATTACTAGGTATACGCATCATGCAACCGATGCGCATCTATCTATAATATATTATCATAATTTATCATTGAGTGAACGGTGACAAAATAATAATAATTGTTATAATACGTGACTGTAAAACAACAACGACCACGATTATTACTATAGAAACCAGTATTATATTTAATAATATTATAATTATTTATAATAATTTATAAAATGTTTAATAAATTGTTTTCAACATTATATTCAATTGTGTGACTGCGATCTATATATAATATGCCCACAGCGTTGATACTCGCGTCATAATAATAATATGGATGCATACATTTTGTCTTACATCTGAGGTCGATTAAATTCTTTATTATACCATTATAAGCTACAAAAAACTCGAAACAAAAATAAATGTTAAAGAATCTTTGAAATTGTCGATGCAATTCTGAAACATTGTTCGCATATCATGCCGTATTGAAGGTTAACAACTACTTAAACGTGGTTATATTGCATATTATTGTAATATAACCACGTTAATTACATATTATTATTTTTATTATATTGATACACCCAAATTTTGACTTCAAATCAAGACAACTTCCGTCATATCGTATTCGATATATAATTTAAATTTAACCAATTTGAGTTTAAAAAATATCAAGCGATTGCAGGCACTATGATATTGATTTATTTTTTTTATCTGATTCAAAGAGCGCGTGCGTCATAATATAATATTCATCTTCCAATTATTGTGATGTGACACATATAAAAGACATCATAATATTATCGATATAGTGTCATTGACATCAATCAAGTAACTCTGTTGGTTTTCGTTTTCATACTCTATGCGGTAAGGACGAGTATTTTTTAACTTTTAATTCGTTCAAAAATCAAATCATATAAATTAGCATGAAAAAATTTGATTATATTCTGTTTGAATCAATTTAGTTCATAAAAAATTAACATACTGATTAATTAAATCATAAAACTGAACAGAGAAGACTTAATATAGAGAAAATGAATGAAAATGAACCTAGTAAAAATATGTACTTATGAACTAGTTCATATTTTAAATAGACTCCCCGAGGTATGTTGTAATACACCAATCCATAACACCAATTATTTTGTCATGCGTACAATTTTTTCATACGTAATAAATTATATTATATTATTATTAAACTCTCGAATTGCAGTAAATAGACAATTTCGAAGTCAACGCGAAATATAGGTTAGGTATTATATAATATACATACTATAAATTATTATATAAATAAAAAACCATGATTTAATGTCAACGTGCGTATAATATAGATGGTATTTTAGTGGTCAACTCCTGTGACTATATCCGAATGATTTATTCGCACTTGGCATTTTCGTGTGTACACACATTAAATCCACGATAATATAATAATATATAAACTTGAGAAATGTATTTGACACATTTATAGTTTTGATATAACATATCATATCCTATATATAAATGTATTTACAGGAAACTTTTTGCGTCTAATTGGGTACATTTTTATAGCCAGTTTTTACGGCAAAATGGTAATATGTTAGATCGGACATTTTATGATCAATTTGATACATTTCA
The DNA here is from genome assembly GCF_005508785.2 of Acyrthosiphon pisum. Taxonomy (NCBI): domain Eukaryota; kingdom Metazoa; phylum Arthropoda; class Insecta; order Hemiptera; family Aphididae; genus Acyrthosiphon; species Acyrthosiphon pisum. Next base: position 99,810,306 of record NC_042495.1, on the reverse strand, counting down.
TATACTACAAACACAATGTATTGGGTACTAAAACAGAAATAATATTGTCTTAATTGGATGTATTTGGGGATTTTAATAGTAAACAATTGGCGAGAACGCGTGCGTATGAGTCGTGAAATCGATATATTATTATCTATTTCCAAAACAAAGAGCTGGGGAAATGCAAAAAATTAAATAAAATGATCAACTGACTCTGCGTATAGTGAATATTGTATTATTATTACTATGATACCAAAACAATATTGGGCAACATGGAAAAGTCTAAATGGGCTACAAACGGAATTTAACCTAAGAAACTGGGAATATTTGGAAAACACATCAGTCCTATATTCTAATATGAATGCATGGAGAAGGGCATACAATTTTAACCTACTGAATTGCTATGAATTGCCAATTACCTGTACCGAAATGGACATCGTAGAAGCAAAGCATATCTCTATAATCCTGCCCCAGTACTGGAAAAACGACATAATATGAGAATTATTTGGATAATGAATATTCAAGCTATCAATAAAAGAGAGAAACTTATAAGTATGTGTTTACATTACTATTTTATTTCACAACATAATATTCATTTTTTAATATGTCTTTATGCCATGCTATGAATACTATGTAACTCAATGTAAGTGGCTTGGTTATGGCGCGGTTTCTGGCTTCAGTCACTGATGTGCTCTGAGTACCAGCGTCAGATGGTGCCACTAGTTCTCGGATGGGTGACCACCCGGGTTTTTAGTGGCAAATCATTACTACATATACACGTGTTCCAATTCAACTATACCACTCCCCCCACTTAATTAAAACCCGCCCAAGTGCTAATGATCTTATATGTTGAAGTCTTAACTTAATTAAAAAAAAAAAAAAAAATACCATATAATTTTTATAGTACCTCTCATGTTATGTTATGCTTATCTTTATTTTATTTTATTCTATGTCTGTCTATATAGTACAAGCTATCCTTTGATCAGTATATTATTGTTATGTTTTCGTCTACCAAGACATATCTAACACGTAATATGTACCTACGTACAATAATAGCGAGATAATGTAATTATTTCGAGTTTGAAGTAGTTTAATGCATATTATGCGTACGTAACACTCGATATATTGATCGAGTGATAGGCAAACAACTTGTATTTAAAAAACGCGAATAACTGTATAAGAATGTTATACTACGTTGATCTGTTGACGATTGACATAGCGCAAAACGGAGTATTACGCGTGACACCGAATATTACTTCCGATTCAATCAGTGAGGAAATTTACTATTGGGTGAGAGGGGGGGGGGGGGTACTTTAAAACCACTCCGAACTCGAACACATAATATTTTACATTTTACTAATGGTAATAGTGTTCAGCAATCGAAACACACTCCGCCGGTTAAGATTAAAATATACACCTACGTAAGGGTATATTATGTATTTTATTTTTTCATTATTTTAGCTTAATAATATAACAATATTATAATTCGTCTGTCTTTGATGAAAAACCCGCAAAGTTTGTCAGTACATACTTCTTGTTTACCTAAAGTGTTTTGCGGGATGAAAAGGTCTCTATACGGAATCCATTTCGCGTTTAATATTTCGTTTGGTATGAAATTTCAAATTGTTGTGCAGGTACTTATGGTTTTTGAAATTATATTAATTGCGTAAAAATACTTTGATTCAAACTTAACAACCGCACTCGACTGCAGCTGCAGCAGGAGGAGTTTGATAAAAAAAAACCGGTGTGCTTTTAGTCAGATAATTATAATTTTTTTTTGTCACAGTCAGCGTCATTGTTTGCGAATGTATATTAAATCCAAATTATTGATAGTGGGCTATTCATAATTTTCAATTTATTTTTTTTATCCGAAAAGAATAATTATTATACGATACAAATGGGCGGCGGCCGAACAGCGGATGACGACGAGTTGCCGAGTGGGGATCGGGACAAGTGTACAGTATACACAATATAGGCCATTTTTATAAATGTTGTGATTTTTTTTCAGATCATAATATTATAATAGAATGAGCGGCCGAATAAAAATAACTCGCGGACGTGTATTTTCTATATATACATATATTATTCTATATTATGATTATAATATGACGTATGGTCATATATTTCTTCGAGTGTATGAAATAGTGAGATTTATTGATGAAAAAAAAATAAAAATAATAAAATGATACACTGCAGCGCTAGACCAGCCAGCCAGGCGCGGTTTATTTATCAAGTTCGTTTTTATAAAATGGCCGCGGGCTGGCTGCAGAGAAGAGCTATTAATTAATCGCAACGCAATACTACTGGGAATCATTAATATTACTTTTTGAACGAGCGTATAATGACCGAACAATAGGCAAAATATTTAAACGAAATATTATGAAAACGGTAAAAACAATAATAACCGACTATTGTTTTTCCACGCTATATACCGTCGCCTGGGAATCCTCTATAATGTGATTAATTGAATAGCATTACTGTGGGATGCCATGGGCATATTTATATTTTCGATACATATTTTAAACGTTTTTGTTCAATATTATAGGCGTACAGGATGATTACTTTATTCGTGAACCAATCGGTTAGTATGTAACACGCGGAGTAGGCATAAGGGTACGTTTATGGGTGGAAACACTTATGATTTTCCATACAGGCATTATTTGCATGTCCTTTTTTAATTGAAATTTAACTAAAATATGCTTAAATTGCTTTAAATTTATTACTTCAGTTATGCATTTATTATTCATGTTTTTGTCTAGATTATAATAAAATCTACAGACTTTACTATATTTTATATAATATTATGTACACGGTTAAAGGTAAGTATAATTCAGATTCTGTTACTACTTTATAAAGATTCCAATAAAACTAAACTATTAAAATTATGAAATAAAAATGAAAGTTATATATCAATTATTATAGAACCATAAACAAATTGTATTCTTTATTTTATATATGGTATTATGGTGGGGGGGCAAAAAAATTGAAAATAGCCACCCCCCTATTGATGTTTTATCAAAACCGCCACTGTTACACACACACGACACACACTGGCTCTCGCGCATGCGTAAATGAGATATAAAAATACATGAATTACAAATAAAGATTCAGATCGATCCGTGAGAAATATACTATATACACTATGTACATTAACCTTTATGGATTTTGAACACCTCCGAACGAGTAATCGGTTTCACGATTATTTTACGTCCACATGTGTGGGATACGTATGTGTGAAGTATGTTTTTTTACGTGTCGGAGAACGTTTTATTTATTTATTATTTTTTTTTTACTTTTTCGAGTAATAAATATGTTCCTAGCCATATTCGCTCGGCGCGTTTTCTGCAGGCGCACGAAATTGGACGTAGATTGTACTCCAAGTTTATGTCAAAATTACAAAACTCCCATTATTTTCTGAGAAAATCGAAAAACTTTCGAAAACTGTATAAATTTACGGCGGTATGGTATACTCAATATTTTCCACCTTTAGACCTGGCGTTTTACACTATAACATTGTGTGTCATTTTTTCTCTTTTTATTCGTGTTCAATAAGTATAACTTTTTGAATTAATACGTCCAACTAGTTTGTAAGCCCGGATAACTTATAAGTGGCCCGTCAAAAAAATCTAACCACGTACATTTCATCCTTTTACATCGGTAGCTGGTTACATTAAAAATATCTGTATATTATACCTACATAATATCCATTTTTTATAAAACACAATATTCGATTTATGTTTAAGACAAGTATAGTTTCGAATTGATAAGTTTCAAAACGATTTAAGTTTCAAATTTCAAACCGACACTGTGACACTCAAAGATTACAGAATTAGTGTAAATTTCATACTAAAACTTAATAGCTGGTGTGTTGAATATAATATTTTAGTGAAAACGAAACTTAGCTGATAACATGTAAGACTAGATTCTAAGAATATAAAATATTCACGGCTAATCAATAAATTAGTAATCATCCTTAAAAACATTTCACATGGCAAAATCAATTAATATTACTCCCTAATTGTTTTTATTTAAGCAAGTAAAAATCGTTTAATGTACTCCTATAGTTTAGTTTTTAATAACCACATGCCTCCGTATTATGCTGACGGCGAGGATGTACAGTGCAGGTACACACAACATGTTTGAAGTATAAAATAATATCGTATAAGGGTATTTTTCATTATATTGTTATAGGTTAAGTATTAATTGCTATATAATAATAAATTGCATGAGTAAAAAAATATTAGATTGCGGTTTAAATTCTCTCGAAACCATTACTTCCATACGGACCTCTGTAAATACGTATATAAATCCATTAAAAGACCTGCGATAAAATATAGTCTATGGTCTATATTTACGACCCTATATGAAATCAATTATAGAGACACCGGCCATATTGTCTAAACCATCAAACATTAATCTTATCAATCTGTCTTCGTTGAATTGTTTACATGAATTATAACGGACAACATCCTCCATAACGAACACCTTATAATATTCTATCCAAAAATCGATCGGAAAAAGCTTAGGCAAGAAGCTTGCCTGACAGCCACAAACTCAAAGTTCAAACATCATCGAAACCTATCTTATACAATATACCTACCAAGTTCTATATGAAAACCTATTCCAAAAGTTCTTGAACAAATCGACAAAGAGACAAGTTGTGCTGATTATCATAATATGGCGCATCCCGCGTATTAACTACCGGATGACCACCTTTATGGGCTCAAGCTCATATAAATAATACACCACAGTTCACAATTCGCTGTTATTTACAACTTAATTCTTTGAAATATCGAAAGATATTGCATGGTTCACGGTGAAATAATCACCCTGTATATACCCGCCACGTTAATGTAATCCATCAAAGTTCAGGAAGACGGTTTATAGTTGTTGTCATAATAATATTATAAGCAAGCTATTATATTATAAGAATTTTATTATTTAAAACATGAACTAAATTATTAGTTCATACACAATTATTAACTATACATTCGAGTTACATTGGTCGGTCTGATTAGCGCAAATCGTACAATAACGCACGTTTACTAATATCATCTACCCATATAGGGTATATTTAGGTGGACTATAATATTGTAATATATGTAATATAATAGGCAGGATATCGATCAAGAAAACGGAATAACGACCAATAACATAACTGCAGTTGTTAGAGGCATTGTATATTTTCAATGTAATAGTTTAAAAAATCAGACTTAAAAAGAAACGCCTACACTTAAAATAATTATAAATATGTATTTATAATAGTACCTCAGCGTATTATTTTAAGTTATAAAACATATAATAGAGAGTTAACATGACCATTAAAAATACTTAACCCGTAAGGAGATTATGGCATGGAGATTGACATTTATCATGTCGCAATACTTAACGTTAAGTTAGGTTAGACCAAATAAATAGTAAGTTTAAACCAACGTAGGTATATTAATAGTGGTTTAAACAAATGAATAAAAGCCGATTTCATGAACTTATTGTGACGTTTGCTTATAAAATATAATATTTTTCTCGACATTTATTAATTGATATTATGCTCTATTCGCTTGGTATTTTACATCAAAATTGAGTCGTTGAGTTGCGTAAAAGTTGATAAAAAAAATCTTTTTGCAACGCTACGGTTAAAATATTTTAACTTGTTAATGTCCGGCCTTGATAATAGGTAAAATACTAAAATCTGAAAAGCCAAAATGCGAGATTTGGCTCCGACATCATCGATCCTCGCCAAAAACATTCTATAACCGCGCGATATTATTATTATTTTTATACGTTCTATACTTGTATATAGCTTATATTCGTATATATTTCGTGACTCGTAGTTATTATATAATATATATTATTATTTCGTTGGCGACTTCGAACCACTATTATTTCGCACAGTCGTCTTATCACCGTCTGCCAAATAAATTACATACAATTTTTTTGTTGACTATTTCAAACTTCCAATTTTAAAATATAATATTATATACAAACAATTATGCAACTATACGGTAATCATTAATAATAAATAATAATTAACAATTATTCGCTTACAACATGATATTCTCTATATTGAATAATAATATATAATATATCATAATATATTTTTGGAACTTTTGCGTATTACATAATATAATATTATGATAATATTCAGTGAGGGATGATGATTTCAACTTCAATCAATAATTATAGTCGATGGCGTTACTCGAAATAATGAATACAAACCTCCAATAACGCCCACATGTGAGTACGGAAATATATTTAAAAAATATTAATTTTATATAATAATCTATACGAAAACGTCATAAGATCTTACTATATTATTTTAAATAATTTATAGCAAAATTATGTGTTGCACGGGATGTCACAAAAACATTGAAAAATCGTGCCAAATCGCGAATGTGCCTCTATGGCATATGATATAATAGCTAACATGTAACGAGGTTCCAACGTTATAAAGTGGGAATTATATACGTATATATACCTACTATATATTATACTTGGAGTATAAAGCATTAATTCCGCCAGTATTGATTCAGCTACGATAACACAGGACAGGTAGTAAAAAAAAACCATCGAATACTGATTACATCAATACTGACTCTATCATCCCTGAATATATTATAAGACTGCGAGTTTATCAATCCAACGAATTCAAAAACATCGTTAACACATTTATTTTTCCACAAAAACTCAAGCTCAGAATGTTTAATGATTAACTATATAATATGATATAGATTTCAGAAAAAATTAAAATATTATTTAGACTTTAAGCATAGTATTATAACTAAATTATAGACATTTAATTTATCTGTATACCCAATAATACCTTTTGATATGGCATGATCCATTCAAAGCAACATACCAATTATTTCAGAAAACAATATTTTTTACTATTCGTATCGTCATAGTTTTTTAGTTTTTACTCTTTTTGAAGAACAAAATATATATTATTTGATTACATATGCTGAAGCAGAATATTATTCGGAGTATTTTGATTTATAAAAATCAAATTTTGGACAAATTGTTCATTAATTGTTATAAATATTTTAAGCTTAGACGAGTGGAGTGGTGGACCAACATTTTGCAGGGTACTCTTTACCACTTCACACCACTCAACTAAACTTAAAATACTTATAAGTTATAACTTATAAACTACTCATTCAAAATCCAATTTGTATGCATTGAAGTGCTCCACAAAATATCCTGCTTTAGAATAAAGGATTAAAAATGCATGTTGTCATCATTAACAAATTCAAAAAAATTTTAAATATAGTGTGGAAAAATAGCAAAAAATATAATTTTTTAAAAAAAGGTTGTTTTTTAATGACTTAAAATGATGTAAGAAAAATAATTTCAAAAACCCTAATTGTTTTTGAATTAATGAGTACCTTACGTTAAATGGATCACCTGGTTATATAATAATCTAATATATTTGTGTCAACGGAATTACGGAAATGTTGACAATTCAAAACGATAAGGATTTCTTAATAGAAACAGTAAACCAAATTATATCATTGCCTAAGTATTGTCAACACTCTCATAGTTAATTGATTGATTTTATCACTACCTATATAATGTGTATTGCCATATTTATTGCGATCAAAACTCAAACGGTGGTAAAAGTTCCCGAATATGTATTTGTATACGAAACAATAAGTATGTAATTAAAAAATGTTAGTATCCGTTTTTCCACTATACGTAACCATCCGTTACCATGGACCTACGTTTTTACTTTTATCATTGGCCATAGTTATAATATAAGTGTGAATTTTTTATCATGGTTTTATTATAATTTTAATATGTAAGGGGACCCTAGCAAAAGTACTATGATTTCATTAAAATGTTTAAATAAAAAAAAGTTACAAAAAATTATACCAATAGCAACTAACGTCATATATTTAATTTGCTACTTCATTTTTTTTTTTAAGTTAGTTGGATTTTATTATGTAAATCGTTGGTATAAGAAAATAACTCCAAACAATATAAATAAATAGTAAGGCCTTTTATGTTATAGTATGACTCAAATTACCTACACGTTATGTAATATTATAATATGCATTTGGCTAACTGAAAATGGGTTGTATATTATTTTATATTTTTACTATGCACCTACAGAGAATAGAAAATATTTTTCGGGCAATGTGGCCCATATCATAGCCATGTCCGTGTAAATCTAAATACAAGACAAACAGGTGTTCTTGCAAATCGGCATCTGTTATATTTTGTAATTTGTACTTTTTTTCATACTAAATTACAACTTAATTATAATAAAATAATATGATACTCTTAATATGATAATCTCCTAATGTTAAGTATAGTAAGTAATTACTTAGTAAAAGTGGTCTCATTTCAGTTTTAATAATTAATTTAATATGATCATTATAATATTTCTTACAACATAGTAAATACACATATCGCGTATATTCTGGTACGAGAAGGAATTAAAAAAAAAAAAAAAAGGTGGGTAAGTGGATGTCGCTCTGCTGTACAGTAGGTTAGAAGTGGGTCACTGTATAATGGACAGTATTAAATTTGAATTCAATGATATAATATCACTGTATAAGAAAAACGATTCTGAGTGGAGACGGTATATCAGTATATGTATTAGACATAATATATATACTTATCTATGGTATTAAAAAAAATTGACCTATAATAGGTACCTATAATAAATTCCAAATTAATCATATCATTCATATCATAATATCTATTAGGTACTTATAACGCGTTATACATCAACAAAAAACCGTGGTACTATCATAGATATATAATAGTATACGTCTTTAGAAGTTTCAAGTACCCACGAATAATATTATACAATCACAACAAAATAACTAAAATAGTTATCCTAGTTTTTAATATGTAATTTCGTCCAAATTTGTACTTAAAATGACTATAAAAATAAACTGTGTAATGTAATTTTTAGATTTTTTGGTAACAGAAATTAATTACTTACATGGAATCTTGTTTTGAATTTTCAATTCTTAGATACAAAAATTGAACATTTTATAAATTTTTAACTACAAAATAATTTTTCAAATTAAAATTTGATCTTTAAATGCTTATAAAAAAAAATTGTGCCAATGTATTTTTAATATTTTTCAACTGATATTGTAACAATTTATCAGGAGCTTTGTATTAAATTTATACACTTTTTGGCCCAACAGATAAAACTTTATTGATATTTATAGAAAAAAAAACTAAAAAAATTTAAAACTGAAAATGTCCGTAAACAGCTCAAAAAGAGTCAAAATATTTTCAAAATTGTATGGTGTATAGGAAATGCTAATATAAATATTCAGTAAAATTTTCATGTATCTGCAGTTATTCGTTTTTGAATTACAACAAAATAAGGAAATCGCTACATGAGAAATCGAGTGAATATCCATTGTTGTAAAAATTTGAATTTCAAACGATCATAAAAATTTAATTTGACTTCCTTATAGATATTTTTTGTTTGATAAAGGTAGACAATCTTATAAGGAATCTTGTATTACATTTTCATATCTTAGATTTAAAAAGAAAAATTTTTATGAATTTCTAACTCGAAATAATTTGCAAATTTTCGTGATTTTTCCATATTTTGTCATTTTTTGAACTTTAAATGTTTATAAAAAAAAACTGTGACTAACGATTTTTAATATTTTTCATCTGCTTTTAAAACAATATACTTGGAGCATTCTATTACATTCTCAAGCTTTTTTATCAACAAATAAATGTTATTGAATTTAGAAAAAAA
>NC_042495.1:99740234-99800167 GCF_005508785.2 Acyrthosiphon pisum | reverse complement strand
TTTTTCTTTTGTTTTTTCCCGGCGCTTTTGAAAACTACTGGGAAATTTAAATTTTGACCTCCCCAATGCACCAACGATATTCACTTTCTGATCGAACAAGATACTGAAAGTTGAAAAATCGTAGCATTATTTCGACTACTTATCGTGTACACAAAAAAAAATAAAAAAAAAAGTAAAAAAAAATAAAAAAACACATCATTGTAAAATCAATACATTCATCGTTCCACTCAGAATCTAAAAAATGTTTAGTTAAATGAGACGGAATCGATGTACTTTTTATCTTTTAATGTAAAATAGTATACCTACAGGCTACATTCCTACAATACTGACCGAATGAAAAGCATCTATAGCTCATTGTACAGTAAATATACACAAACTCACGACCCTAAAAAATGTATGATAATAATAATAATAATAATAATAATAAAAGCTACAGCGTGTAATGAAATAACCTTTGTAATATGTTTTACGTTCATGAATTATCTTCTTCTGTGTGTGGGTACTACATATTTTTAGCGAAGAAAAAAAATGCACAGAATTTTAAACAACACCCCTGGAATTTCGTCATGCCACGACCACCACATCGACAAGAACTGATATAGTCACATCAATTTCATAGGAAAAACGAACAAAAAAAAATTACGATAATAATTTCGTTTAAGTTGTGCAAATTATTATAACAACATTCGCTCCGCGTTCATAATATTTTCCCGACGAAGAAACGGCGGCTCTCTGGAAAGCCAAATAATTTCCACGAGGGTCTCGCAAACAGCGTTGTTATAATATTATTATTATTGTACCGAAAACTCGCGCAAGAAAGAATACAACAGAACAAAAAAAAACACTATTCATACGCCTCGTCCACCCTATCGTCTTCTTGTTACCCTCTCTTACTCCCACTCGAAGCTCTAGCAAAATAATTTTCCAAACCGTGAATATTCAGCAGGATCTCTGCGTTGAACACGATATTCTTTGGTTTTCATCCGCAGAGAACGATACGTTTTTTCTTTTGATAAAACATCGATAATTTAGGTTGCGAGGTGTATAATATTATATTCTACGGGGCCCACAGTTACCGTGTTACCGTTGTTTTGTTATTACTCACACTACAACACGCGGTAAACTGTAATTGAATATATTAATAATTAATAGCTGCGTATATTATATTATTGTATTATCATGCCAACAGTGAACAAGTATGTCGACTTATACCTACTTTTTATAACTAAACACATTAATTAATGCGTTACGATGCACTAACAATGTATCAACCTTACTAAACACCACGATATTAATATTACAGTGTTTCGTCCACATTATTGTACTTACTGATTTTTTTTTTTAAACACAATTTATGTTAAATCCAACCGAGTTTTTTAAAGAAGGTTCTCAATCACATTTTAAACATGATTACATATTCAAATGCAATTTTTTAGCAAAAACTAATTCAACATGCTATATTACTAATGTCTAATAGTACCTACCTAAAATAAATTACTTTAATTCAATGTATCATAAAATATACTTATAGTAATATAGACTGACAGGCCGCATCTTTGCTCGAAATCGATTTTCGTACAAAATGATTTTCATAATATCATTGAATTCAAATTTAACACATACATTACAGTGACCCACACGTTACTAATGTAGAGCAGAGCGGTACCCATTCGCCGTTCTTTTTTTTATTAATATTATCTTTGAAAATTGAAATCCGTACCTAGATCAATAAATAATTTACTAAATATATAGTCTACCTACCTCACTAATTTAAACTTAAATTAATCTCCAACCTACAGATTTAAGATAAAAAGATAATAATATTTTAATACAACGCTAAACACTCGAAACCTAACATAATAATATTATGTTATTAGCGCATCATTAAAATAATACAACGATGGATCTATAAAATAAATAGTGTTTCCAAGACCGAAATTTAAGTTTATTATTTGTAAATCTTTTGTTATATAATATACCGTATCGATGTAGCATATTATAATAATACAGTAACGAAAATGTTCACTTCAAAAGCTTCTCATCGTCGAAGAAAAGATAAAAATAAATTAAAAGATTGTATACTGGGATTATGTACTCTTTATAATTATTATTGTTGTACAAAATTCTTTTTTTAGAAAAAAAATACGGAAAGTGGTTTAATTATTACGCACCGTTTGTAACGTTATACTGTAGATGCACGCGAAACCTTTGAAATACGAAAACGAAAATTAATTAAAATCTCTAGCAATACAAAACCCGTTTAAGTGTTGGTACAATAATAATATAATATACAAAATATCAACTGTGCATATTATTATAACAATAAAATATACAAAATATCAACTGTGCATATTATTATAATAATTTAATATACAAAATATCAACTGTGCATATTATTATAATAATATAATATACAATATTATATCAACAGCGTATATTATAAATAATATATATTAATACCTGGTACTATCTGTGTTACCCGACTACACCGGCTGTAAAATGAATTCATATATTTATCGTTTTTCGTTTGCTTCAATTTAATGACAATAGAATACAATCCTTTATAAACACAATATTTGACAATATTATCATCTCTGAACATATCTATGAAGTAAATACAAATAAATAGAGATCATTTCAATGAATGTTAAAAACCAGATGTAAATCCTATATCGTAGAGAATTTAAATTGTTAGTCGCAATCATGTGTTTCCATCAAAAATATTTTAGGAATCAAGAAGTCACAATCCATAAAAGTAATCAATGTAGTTGTGTTCAAAATAATTTGATTTTTTTTTTTTTTAAATATATATTTGTCAGAATTGTGGCAATAATATCCCGGAAATGGTCCGAGACCAGGTATTTAGACCTGAGGAGACTCGCTGAAACGAATAATTTCTGCAATAATTCTAATACATTACAGGGCGTGGATGACTTTCAAATCGAAACAACCATACAGTTGAAAAATATTATTAAATCCTACAGGTATATCAATGATGTTCTAGAAACGAAACAAATCGACTGCGCAGACAAGATTATGTGACATTGTGACTCATATGTTAGTCGAACCTGTTTGATGTTTTAGCCGTGGAGTTTGTATTATGCTTAATACTGTTGCACATTACAGGCAGCTTTGACAAAGCAGTGAAACACACTAACTGTATGTCTACACTCTATACAATGTAATTATACCACTATAGAGGTACCACGAAGCCACTATACTGTTGGTTGGAGTATATTTCGGACCGCGGTAACCAGCACATCGTAAACGACTAAACGTATGATTAATTCAACCCAGTAAATGCGTTAAAAGTTCGATACTTAGTGAACCGCTTTCGCCGCCGATCTCTGTCGTCGTTATATTTGGACGACGGTGGTGCACTTAAATTACCATGAAAACCCCACACTCGAGTAGTCGAGTGCGTATATACAGAATTGGCGTCGTCGTCGTTAGTTCAACATAAATATTTGTTTGCCGGTAACGTTTCAGTGCAAAACTCGGTTTCGACTTAAACGAATTCCGACTATGCGATAGTATTTAGATTTTTGAAAATTAATTTATAAAATTTGAAGTATTCGTGGTTGTTATGATGATCAAAAATATTATAATATCAACCGAATATATTCGAACTGGAATCTTCCGTTGCATTATATGGCACATATTATTATATGTGCATACTGCGTTCATCGATGGGACTCGAGGCCTGTGCTTTATAATTTTTTATAATATAATTGCCGTCACGGGTTTTACTTTTTTTTTTCGATTCGCATAATGGTTGACCTACATATAATAATTTAATAAAAATTTCGTTCGCATAGTATTATATGCGTGCTGTAGACCGTTTCTCGTGAGTCGACTGTTGTAGTCATATATTATTATAAAATAATAATGTATATATTATTATAAACATTAATATGATAATATACGATCACACGCAGTAGTTATCTCCACGATTCACACCAGTGCCAGATTAAGGTGGCGTAGGAGGAGGCCGTTTTAATAAGACTGTAGCAGCAGCTGTATATAATATTATCATAACAGTCGCCGCGAAATGATAAAACGGAAATTTCGGTGCAAACCGTTTCACATAATACGCAATTACGAATAATGATTTAACGCCGAGGCGACGCCATATGTACATATAATACCATGGTATATATATAATATATACATATGGTACCGAGGTATATTCCAACACGTATTCGGATTAGGGCACACCTGCAACACTTCTCGGCCCGACGTATCGCATTTTCTTTTCTATTTCGATTTTCAATTACGTGCTACGCCGGCATAGAATAATCGTCTTTTCACTCTCGCGAGGCGGCGGACTTATCCGTTTATCATGATGTATGCATAATATAAAATATATTATCATACGTCGTGTATAGTATTTTTATTATAATAATATAATATTATTATGCGTATTGTCACCGCGTGATGACGGTGTAGATTAAAAGTGTAATATTTTGAAAAATATAATATAATAATATTTTAGTGGCGTAATCATTATTATTGTATTATAATATATTATGTTATTCGTCGTCGTCGACTCCGTGCACGCCAAAGATCTCTGGCCATGTATAATAATATTTAGCTGGCGCAGAGTGTACGCATATAAATTTATATATATTATTATATCGGCCGTGGTTGCCCCGGAAACGATGAAGATGCCTGATAACGGATCGTTGAACACGCGATACTCCGATGACGGTCTTTTTGTATACGCCCGTAAAATTGCAATTCCGCGAGAGCTTTTTTCCTTTTCAGCCTCATTAAAAAATCTACAGTTTTTTTTTTTAATATACCGGTATAACTGTGCCTGTCCACCTCGAAATTCAATAAGGGTTTATTTACGTTCGTACGCGTAGATACATATGGCCTCGAATTGATATATTTACTATCGAATACCGCCGTTTGTGTATTATATTGTTGGTTTTATTTTTCTAATTCTATCCACGAGCCTAGACTAAAAAGTTTGGAGCTTCGTGGACTTTTGTTATAATTCAGGTTTGGAACAAATAGGAAACAAAACAATTAAAATAAAGAAGGGGTAAAAAAATGTACGTTTATTTATTGTAATTATTTTTAATAATGAAGACGACGGGGCAGTATATAAATAACGTGTCGTGACTGTTTCATTTGAATATTATTTTGCAATAATAACATTTTCAACATAGTAATATTAAGTTACCATAAAGTATAGTTTATAAAGTAACTATGGACATACGTTGTTCGTTCCCCACGGTGTCATCATATGTCCCAAGGGCATCGACATGGAATACCCTCACCTATGACCTTGCCATTTTGATGTAAAATTACTCGACCGGAGTATGTTGGGGACTGCAGTTGCCTCCGTTGACGGTGGATGCGTATACTTAAGTATTTATAAAATATAGTCCGGAAATAAATGGTCCTATAATTCGACGGTGGAACAGACACGACGGGGCGTCAGCCGATCATCGTTCACTGAACAACAACTTAGGGGAATGTTGGGTGTAATAATATTATTATTATAATTAAAATCGATCGCGTGCGGTTGTGCAATCTTGTCGAGTGACGGAGGTGGTCGGTATTTCCGACGTGCGATCGGTGTTACAGTAAGTCTTTCACGATTTGGTGGCACGGCCAACAAATTATTATTATTTATAATCAAAAGTAAATATGTAAATAAAACGTCCCCGTGTTTATTTGTTGCATTTAAATAAGACAATAATACAATTATTATAACACGGCGTCCTGAATAGATAATTTAGCTACACCGATGTCGTATCTTTTTTTTTACGGTATCCGTCATGACGTCATGAACGTCTGTTGCTGCAAATAATAATAATATTATTAACGTCAATAATAATATAATAAATCGACAGACGACGACGAGAAAAAAAACGTTTATACATATTTTACTTTCTCGGCGATTACATAGGAAGGTATACTCAATAAGTCATCGCTCAAAGACAAAAAACATGATTCCGAGATGAAATCGAAAATTAATATAATAAATTGTCGTCGAATCACGCGCACCTGTCCCGCGATGATAATTAAATAGTATCAGACGAACGCCACTGCAGTCGATTTTCCGACGTCCGCTTAAAGAATAATAATTATATTTTTAAATAATAAAAGGTTTTAAAATGATTTTTTAGTCGGCGCCTTTAAATTAATTTCCCACCCTCGGGACGAGACGTCCACACATAATTAGGCACAACTCCGTCCGACGCGCTTTAATAATAATAATTGTATTTGTGTGTGCACCGCAGCACAAACCGTTTTCCGAATCAAATATTATAATTTTCCGTAATCAAATTCGGTCTGAAATCCGCTTGATATTATCTAATTTTCAACGACTTGTATATAAACCACTCCGATTTATCGCCCTCGCTGCCGGGTGCATCCTGTACATACATGCACAACCCTTACATATTATTGTATAAATAATTTAATATTATATTAATATTAAATCCGATGTTATTAGCTGTCGCGTGCTTGTCCCGAGTCGAATGATTTTTTTATTTTGTTTTTGATTTATGCATCGAGTGTACTTAATATTAAATTCTAATTTCATAAAATACTTCCGTTAAATGTTTCTACTGTATGTGGAACCCCGTCTTGAAATCTTGACTTTTTTATTTTTGTTTGTATTCCACGATATTTTTACAGTGATAATCGATAAAAACTAAAAATCGTTTTACTGCGGAATTGCTCTAATTGCAAAAGCTATATTTACTAAAAATCCCTATCACTATTCAAACATAGTGTGGGACTGAAAGGGTTAACAGTAGGTAGCTTGTTCCCCAAATCTAGTTGAAAATACGTGACTTACGTTTCCATTACGTAAATAGAACGAAATAATTCGTCTAAGATCTAAAATTGCTCCGATATTTATGATATAATTATTGCTTTGCGGTCCCTATCTGCTGATCATGAACATACAACGCAATAACAATATTATTATGTATGCACAACAGTATGTACGCATATGCTTTATTTTAATTCGAGTATTACGTAGGTATAAAGACATACGTATTGCGTTTAATATATTTCAGTACCTATTCATAGTAGTATTATAATAGTAATAATACGTATAGATCCCAAGGTAGTGTTCAGCTGCTTGGGTCTTTTGTACATCCGTTTTCCGTCAAGGCACGTAGCGCTCCACGCTCAAAAACCCATTTCATAATATATTATCATATTATTCCGTTATTTAAAAAAATTATGGTTATGTTAACAATATTAAACACGATGATGATCTACGACAACACACATTTTCGCAGGTTATTTGGTTAATGTATTTTTGAAGAAAAAATGGATTGCTATATGTAAAACAGGTAGTTTGAAATTAGAGTCTATTTGTAACACGTCATATTAACATTGCTCGTTTAAAAAAATCTAATTTTTAATCAGTTGTTTTTAATTTTGCTTATGAATGTGTATTATTTTAGTTTTGTAATCTGCAGAAGCAGTCTACAAATATTAAAAAAAATGTATTTTATTTATAAGCATAGATGACCACGGGGTTTGAAGTTTTAAAGATGTAGTGCACAAATGATGCAGTCCACCGACTACTGCTACAAATCCATTCATTTATAAAATTAAAATGCTTATTAAATAATAACCGATTATACTTAGGTACTTACTATTTATTTTATTTCATAGTATTAATTATGCATTATACATCAACGTTTTTAGAAAACAATTTCGTGAAAACACGATGAATTTAGCCATTTAAATGAATTCCGCTGAACCTGGTTTTAATATTAATACGTCAAACAACATGCAAAGGCAGTCGCACTACAATCATAGCAGGTAAATAGGTATAAAATAATATATTATGTGGTCTAATTACTAATACTATATAGATCGAGACGTTATAATATTATTATTACGACGTTATATTGTTGTCAATATGGTATTATACTCGTGACTTTTGATTGGCGACGAATTGGCGGTGCACAGATTTGCATTCAGCGAAGATTTTCCCCGGGCAGGCGGTCATAATGTAATATATAACTAACTACATAATAATGTAATCCTGGTCGTTTCGACTAAAAGCCGGGAGCTGGCCATTGTTATCGTGCCTCGGCCGGGTATGTACATGGCGGAGAAAAGGGTTTGGTATATAATATTTCGAACTTTATACATATATATATATATATATGTATGTACACGAGTAGGTAGTGTACGTTTACAATGCGTATACCTATACGTATATGCTATATATAAAATAATATATATATATATACGTATGTACATTGTACACGATCGGCTTGACAGCGAATCCAGCGCCGGCCAAACCACGAAAACATGATAAATTAAGAACGTCGCATCGTTCCCGCAGCCCTCACATATTATAGTGCGCCGGAGCCTATTATTTATACATCTATATAATATGTACCCGCCACACATCACCCCCCCCCCCCCCTAAAAAAATAAAAAAATCCTCGCGGCGTTTTACATAATACGATTTACATATAATATACACGCGTGCGTGTGCGTGTGTGTACGTATCTGACCTGACACATTGCCCCTCCTCCTCCCCACCCCACCACAAACGCGTATTTCGGGTGATTTTTTTTCCCGTCGAGTGTCACGTTTTCATTTATCTCGGACGCGAGTTTCCGTTTCACCTTCACCCACCCCTCCGCCCCCACGAAAACTCCCACCGATCCGTCGCATGGAGCTCGCGTATAGTCGCGCACACAACATATATTCGCACGATGTTCCATCCGCCCTCACAAACGATTTATCGTCTATAGTTAGGTAGGTGTATATAGATTGCATGCAGATGCTCGATCAGTGCTGACGTGTTGTATATTATATCCTACCACCAACGACCACCCTCTGCACCCATTCACCCATTATCGTGACGTCGACGACGGCGACTCAAACGAGTCCTGTACTCACCGATTGTAGTCCATATTTATACGCGTTTCATAGCACTGCACTCTTTGATATGGGAAAATTACATTTTTCCGAACGCCTGCCCACTGTGCCGGCTGTGAGGAAGCCGATATCGGTCACTACAACTGCTTACTATATTATTGCTATATTGGGTGGTTTTACTATAGAAATATTACACGTCGTCGATTAATCGACGCTCAAATCGAGTTAACATAATAATGCGCTATCCCGATTATAATATGGGTATTAAATAATAATTCTCGGGGGCGAAAAGCTCGTGTTAGACACGCACCTAATCTAATAAGTAAATATTATTATTATGTAAATATCTTGTGTTATATTCACGGGGATCATCGTAATGACCAAATTATTCAGAAAATGTACTGAAATATTTCAAACCCGCATCCTCTATTCCTCTCCCGTTAAAAAAATATATATACCTACGTACACAAAATATGTGTATACCTTAGATAATATTATGGCATAATACAATATAATAAAATGTCGGTCCTCATCGTATTATAGGGTTAGTGATAATGCGTAACGCGATAAGTTTTTATCCAAAACCTAGCTGTAAAGTCACGTAACCAAGCCCGGATTGGCTGCCTTTTCGAAGCATTTGAATTGGCTCCCGATACCAGGTAAACAATATATTGTATAATATGGACCCGAGCCCGAATTGTCCGTCGACATAAAACAGGAAAAATAACAATCTCCAATATAATTTATAGCAAAGTCAATACTTTTTTCTATTACCCTATATGTATATTACTTACCTCGATCCCATGGAAATTACAAGTTATAGTACTTTGGATGTAATTTTCGATCGTATCAATAAGTCGGTCGGTAGACGTCGTAGCTCTTACGCGCGAGAAACAGTAATCAAAAATTAGTTAGTGATATTTCAACTGTTATAACTATTGTGGTCACGAATGGTTACACTGATACACGAGATATGGTATAACTGAGTTGCCTACACAGCATAAATGTAACCTTAAGAGGACGTTACCCGCATGCATTGGTTGTCTCCGTCTTCCACACGTACGACATGGCAAATTGTCATTCGCTAGTTTCAATAATGTGCTGTTAGTTTCGATATTAGAGTGAATTGACATATTATAGTACTTTTAGGCAAGAAAATTATATTCTGTACTTAAGCGTCGACGAATTTTCAATATTTTGATTTTTAAGTGAAATATGGGTATGTGAAATATTACAAATTAAAAATCCTCATAGGTCGCTTGAAAATTAAAATATTAGAAATCGCCGACGCTTAAGCAAATATAATAATTTGTTCTTGCCTAACATTTTGATAATAGGTCAATTCACTATAATATCAAAACTAACAGCACGCCATTGAAACTATTGAATGAAAATTTGCCATGTCATACGTGCGTGTGACAGAGACACCAATTATATGGGTAGCGTCCTCTTAACAAGACAAGTTTTAATATTGTTTAAGTTTCTTTTAATAAATCGTCGACTATTAGGGTTACCTGGCAATGTATATTGTACGGTAACAATGTTAAAACTAAGCATAGGCGTATTTTAATGTGCCAACATGGATCAGACTTCAAAGCATATAATATAAATATACCAAGATATTATATCGATGTAGTTTTTTTCATATGAACTGTACTGATGATTTTAATGACACAGTTAATGTTTAAATTTAACTGTGCCGGTTTGTTTTTTTTATTAGTATTATCTATGAAATATTATGTAGATCGATAAAATATCAAACTATAATAACTACAGTCGCCAACATAACTAATGCAAATTTAAAATAACCTAAACGTTTTTTGAAGATAATAACATTATAATATTTTAACACAATGCTACACACTCGAAACTTAACATGATAATATTATGATATTACCACATCATTTAAATAATATTACAAGCGATGTATTTATAAATAAACCGTGTTTCCAAGACCTTAATTTATTTACGATTATTATTAGAAAATCTACTGTTCTATTTTCTATACAGTATCGATGTTCTATATATTTCTAGATACTTATATAATATTATTATGACGAATAGTGTAGAAACCTAAAATATTCGTAATTTATACGCCATAAAATATAACCTTAACAGTGTACCCTTTATATTATAAGTTTTAGTTTTAATTATAACTCATAAATAAATATGAGTCATAATAGCAATATAATAAGTGTACAAATTGGTAACCACTGTGTTTTATAGTGCTAGTTGTAGATGTCAAGACAAATGCACATTGTCATTCTAATGCCACTGTAACGTATGTGTTAAGTTTAAATTCATCAATAAATCATAATTTACGATGAAGAACAATTCTAAGCGGATACGGTTGTCTGCCTATATTATGTTTACAAAACAATTTAAATTCTAACACTTATAAAAGATGAATCTCTAACAAAATAATGGCCAAATTTCCATTATTTTCATTGTAATTGTGAAAATTTAAAATATTTTTAAAAAAATTGGAAATATATATTTTATATAAATTTTAATTAACTGTAAGAATACCGAGTGTTAAATAAACGAGATTTTTTTACTCGCAAACAAAAATTATATCATACACAAGTCGAATAAGAACTAAACTACTTAAGTAGACATTTCTAATATAATAAAAATGCTTAAACATTTTTTTTAATGTTATCTTGTATTGGAATTTAGAAGTGCATTTATTAATTTTTAATTTTTTCACCCGTGCATCCTAATCTTAAATAATGACATTATATTAATCGTTTGTACATGCTATGACTGTTGTACATATGTATAATATAGTATACCGCGGTATAGGGTTGATGCAATTTCGAAAATGTGGTTTCGACGACGATCATTCGTGCCTTCAGATACTATGATAATATTGTATAATAAAGCGTATACGTATATTTATCGCCGAAAATACCTGATCGCAGTACGTGCAAATACTACGTCATTTAAACCGCAGACTCTCCTCGTCTTCTCGTCAGGACATGGATTTATCGTTTCGATGCAGTGAGTACTGAACACTCACAAACCACTTAAAAATCATTACCAGTATATCCTCGTCGCACGTTCTGATAATATAACGATAAATTATGTTGTGTTGTACCTACCCCTAAATTTCGACGAAAACACCTAAATTTCTATACGCATGTGTAATAATAATATGATAAACCACGCAATGTGATTGCGAACGAGCCACGAAACGAGTAGACTGGTATCGGGTATATCGGGTGTAAATGTAGCTATTAATTGTGTGCTCTAAAACGGTATATAGGTAGGCGACGGTTAACGCTACGGCGGCTATAAATTAAATTTAAATCTAACCATAATGATTGTTTTGTTTTAAGAAACCATCGTCCTATCCATATATTTCTAAAAGTGACTAACACAAATCGACTGACCTAAAATCTGAACGGTATGTAACTATGTGGTAACAACTAGTAAGTAAGCGTTGACGTAAGTACAAGTTATCGCACTAATCGCAGTTTTACAAAATTATTCAAAATATACTAATAAACAAATGGTTTTCGTTATCTGCCAAAATCACCATCGACCGTAGTCGCCGTATTCGTTTTCCGGCAAAATTCGATTTCCACAAAAAAAATATTTAAATGTGTACGAAATATGATGAAATACTTGTCCGAATAGAACGAAATCATACAGTAGATGTGCATCGATACACGATGTATAATACTACAGGATGTGTAGGTATACAATGTGTGGATACACATGCCTCTGTAAGTATGTACAATTGTGTTACTTGATCATGAGATAAAGAGCAGCTGGTGTCTTCAATCTTTTTAGGCGGTTGCGAGACACCTTTTATTTTTAAGACATATCGTAGGCCACATGCATAATTAACACATATTAAAATGACTAATCAATTTAAAAAAAAAACATGCTAAGCTTAAAATGTGTTTGTGGGTTTCAGAAAAAGACGTATAGCTGAATACATCCGATAGGTAAGGCACGTGCATAATATACAGTCTAGGTATTATTGCTGTTATAACATCTTCCTATGACGACGGCGTTGTGGAAACAAATGAAAACAATAAGTTTTTTCTCGGAGACGTTGACGGAGAGATAAGAGATAAAAAGACGGAGACAGATATATTTACAGAGACAGATAGAGAGAGGGAGACACACACACGCCTACTCATGCATTAGTATACTCATTTTATAAGTACGTGTACACCATGGTCTACACGCGTAATAATGAAACTACTATAGTATAATATATAAATGAAATCGTTATTATACCTATTAGGCAAAACGATCGAAACTTTTGTATTCGCCTCTCCCCTATAAACCCACCACCCGCCCAGCGATGCATCCAAGTTTGCACTGAACCAAATCCCCGGGCCGGATGTACGCGAGCTTACGATATAATATAACGTAGAAAAAGACAAATATACCTACACAGGCGCTGACATGACGTGAACAAACACGCCCGGGCACAACGATTTAGGGGTGGCGTTTTTTCACCGAAAGGTTTTTTTTTTCGTGTTTTTAATTTTAATAATACTTCCATACAAATGTTAACTACCTACGGTTCTTAAAATTTGGCTAAAAAAAGAGAAAAAGGTTTATTGTGTTTTCACGTTTAATACCTACAATATTATACATTTATTATACCTATGTTAATATTATATATGAACACGAATAATACACTAGTGAATTGAACACGCAGCGCCTAAGGTGTTGAAACGCTAAAACCATTGCGTTTTTAAATCGCTATAATGCTCACATTAGATTTTTAATCGACTTAAGGTCTAGTGCAGCGTAAAAGTCTCTGCTGGCAATATTATTTCGGTAACTTTGTGTTTCAGTGAGTAAAGAACTACGTCTGAAATGAAAGATCAGAATTCTGTACGGAACGTTGTTATTATTTTCGTGTCATTTTTCTCGCCCCGTTCGAAACCCATCGAAAACTATTGAATTCGACGGCATAAATTAATTTACGGTTTGATGAAGTTCACGGAGGTACTTATTTTATGCGCAACAATATGTCTCTTTAAATCAAAACGAAAGATTTTGTTATGCGCACACGACGGCGTCGAGTGAGTGGGTGTGTAATGGCGACGGCAGCGCTGAAAATGATTTATAAAACTATTTACTCGGTTCAAAAGTTTGCCGCGGAAAATTTGTTATATTATTATATATAGGTACGTGTGCGGAATAAAAGCGGTAAACTGCAGCATACCGCGGGCGTGTTACCGCTATAACCGTTGAATTTCGTACTGTATATTGTCGTATCGTAACTTGGCTGTTGTTTAACGACGACATACGACGTGTGTATTAATTTAATAATATAATAGCAGTCCGAAGTTAAAGTATTATTGTTCGGTACAGGTACTCCCGTGGAGTGCAGCTGGAAATAAAAACTGGCTTATAGTTTAATATAATATAGGGCAGGCCGATGTTTAAGTATTTTTCTTCAGTGGGTACTTCTGTGGAGTGTAGTTGGAAATAAAAACTTAGGCTACATTGTAAAACACGATCGCCATTTTAAACCATAAAAACCCGATTGGTACGACCGTATTAGAAATTACATATCATATAATTTCCACATTACAATATTATGTACAACAGCTATATTGACACTTAAGTTTTTATAGATTCAACTTTCGCACATTTCATGAACAAAAACACCTTTTTATTACAAGTTAGAAGTATATTTTAGGAGTGACCAACATAAAAAAAAAATCGTTTTCGTAGATGGGAGACATCGAACACATCGCTAATCACGCATAATTATCTGTGGGAATATCGTAATTGTATTGAATACTTTGGGAAAACTTCAATTTCAATTTGAAATTAAAAGTGAGTAGAACTTATTAGGTACTTATTTATGCGTTTTATATTATATTCACCATCGTTATGAACGTGTAATAAAATAAAGTTACAAAAAATAAGTTTCATAAGCGTATACGAATACGCATGGTCATACATTTGTATAATTTTAGATTAATTATAAAACAATAAATTAAAAATGTTTTTAAACTATTTACCGTTCACAATATTCTTATTTATTTTATTAAAACAAAATTGGAACAAAAAACAAAACGAGTACCTATTTAGAAACTTATTTGCTTTATTCAAGTGGGAGGAAGGGGCGTAAAATTTGTAGCGAAAAAATCAAAATGAATGATTTATACACTAAGAATCTAACGATTACAAGATGGCGGCACGCCCTGTTCCGCACTGCGTTCAACCGTCTACAGTGTAGACTCTACACAGTTCCAATCGAGTGAAATAAACTCTTTGATTCTTTAACTGTTATTATCGCCCAACGTGGTATGGTTTTATTTTAGATTTAATCGATAATAATTGTTCGACTGCACCACGGAAAAACCTTAGTATTCCACACCAACATAGTAAAAAAAAAATAAACGTTAAGGCGACATAAAGGCGACTTCGCTTTCCGCCGCGATAACATGAACCGTGATTTCCAAAAATCAATTTGGCGCTACGATTCGCTGCATTTTGTGGTTAATACATGGTTATTCCATAGACCTTATATTATAAACTTGTAGACGGAGCATATGATAAGGCCTTCGGGGTCGGGTAGTGTGGTCTTTGACAATTTTCGTTACAGCGTGATATATATATTACTAGCTGATCCCGTGCCCATTAAAAATTCCAACTCCCTGTGAATAATATGTTTTATATTATAATTAAAACCCACGTCAACCATTTATAAACAAAAATGTCCATCGGAAATCTCAAAATCCCCATTTGAGCACCTCCCGTGGTTGGTCCTTTCCCTTTTTAAATTGGCCTATCATCTGCCTAGAGGTCTATTCTATTTCTGTACCAAATTTCATCAACATCGGTCCAGCCGTTTAGGAATGCATAAAGGACACACACACAGATAGACAGACAGACAAACATTCATTTTTATATACTTAGATATACCTACGGTTTTATAAATTTTACTGAATCATCTACTCCTTATGAGCATAGTACAAAGGGTCGTCCCGAGCAGCGCAGCCTGACAAGACTTCACCAATTGCACCCGTGCTCTGCCTATTAGTATATATAATATGGTCTATGGGTATACCAAAATTTTATCTCAGTATAATACAAGATATACCAGAGAGTAGAATCACTCAATGATACGCCTGCAAGGAAAATGATGATGATTTTTTCTGAAAATGATCGTTTAGTGAGAGACTCAATAGTCACCCAGTAAGTAAAGTCACGTACAAATTCCAACCCTATTGTATGGGTAATAACGCGTTTGGAGATACAATAATGAAACTCGTGCGTACTTACCGGACGTTAGCTAGCGTGTGCCTGCGATTCCGGAGGAACTTGTGATACTTCTGCAGATCTCCTATGCTGCCCTGTTCCGCTTGCATTTTGGCCGTGACCACCGAGGTGGAGGTGGCTGCGGTTGCAGCTGCCGCTGCCGCTATAGCCGCTGCTACTGCTGCTGCTTCTGCTGCGGGTCCAGGCGCTTGACTGTTGTCGTTGTTGTTGTCGTTGGCCGACGATGGCGTGGTGCCGGCGGCGCGTTCCTGGACACCCGAACCGACGGCGCCAGACGTGTCTGAACTAACGGTGTTCGTCACGCTCTTGGGCCGCAGGTTTTTCTTGCGCTTCCGGTCGGTGGCGGGCGCCGACGATGACGACACCGCCGCCGTGGTAGTGGCAGCCCTGGGCCAGGTCGTGTTCGTGGCCGATGGGGTGCCAGACGATGATGTCGGTGACGGGCAGCCGGCGGTCTCGCGGACGGTCAGCGAACGGTCGCCGTCCGTCGATGACGTCGGCTGATCGTCGTCCTCTTCCTCCTCGATGTCGTGCAACTGCTGTTGTTGCTGCTGCTGCTGCTGCTTGACCCCCGATACGGCGTGCGGTGGCTGTTGTTGTTGTTGTTGCTGATTTTGGTCGCCGGCGCCCGGGACGACGGACGAAGCCGACAACGACTTCCGGTCGGCGTCTGCGGTGACGGAACACGACGACGACGACGGCGCTTGGCATCCGGTCGACGACGACAGGGTGGCAGCGGCGACCTCAACTCGTCCCGGCGTTTCTATGGTGGACGACGACGGTGACGTTATCACTATTGTGGTTTCTGTCCTGTGTTGGTCACCACTTTTCTGTTGCTGTTGCTGTTGCTGCAGGTCGTCGCCGGCTTCGGATGCTGCTGCTGCGGCGTCGTCAGCGGCGGCGGCGGCCCGGCGGCTGTGGCGAAGGCGGCGGCGACGGCAGCTCCGGCAGCAGCAGCACCACCAGCTGCACTTGCTTGACGCACCCCCCACGCCGCCGGCTGCTTGACCACGCTCGCCGTTAGTTCCGGTGCGACCTGCGCGACCACGATGATCCCGCCGCCGTCCGTTCCGTTGATCCGGCCACTATAATATTGTAATGTTGAGCGCGCTCGCTTGTTCTATCAACGGCCACCGCGTCGTTTGTCGGCCACGGCCGCCGCCGTTCTACGATGCTCCCGCGCTCGGTTCCGCCCCTGTTCCGGATCACTGTCGTAGTTCCGCTCCCGGTTTGGCTGTTCCAATCGTCCGCCGATGACGTTCATAATAAAATTATTTCATTCAGTCATTTTTGATTTTACCGGTCCGATGTGTGGGACCACGTCCTGTGCAGAACAGCTGTCTTATACGGGAAAAATAAATTATTTTCATTTTTCAATTTTATATAATATTACTAGTTTTGTATATTTAACGTTTACAGAATATTGACAAAACATTAAATCAAAATCATGTTTTGCAATTATTTTTACCATCGACGTTTCGGACCACCACTACCCCTATCGTACCCAAGTCGTAGTGATGCAACTGAGAATAAATTATATTCTCATCAAGATTATTACCTACCCCAACCGCGACACCCTAATTTGGATCCAATCGAATGGCTATATATACAAACTCAAATCAGTGACACCGATGATGGAATTCTAAGAACTCGTGATGCGCATTCCATCAGCACATCTAAACTAGACAGTTATCTGTATAGTATTTCGTTTAGTACCTATGGTCAGTGTTTATTTTTTTATAACCATAACACTTTATAATCATATTACATTTTGTTGAATCACTACACGGAAGCCGTACTGTTTTCACATTGCTTAATTAATTCAAATAATCATATTACCTATAATATTATGATATCACGTGATTGTTGGATTTGTATTATTCGTGAAAAATACGTCCGTGGCGACGTACACGATGTTTCAAAAGTAACTTTCAAAATATAAATTTAAAACACACAACCTATAGTCCGTTACGTGTACCTATTCAACCGTACATGTGCCTATCCATTCATGTACTCCGTGAAAAGGTATGCTCTCACGTCGTATGAATATCACGTTTCGGTAAACTCGCGCGTATTACCATAATTTGTATAATATCGTTGCTGCCGCCGTCGTATTGTTTGATTTGCATAAAAATAATTACAATGGAAAAAGTTTGTTTCACGTATGGAATCATAATTTTGCTCCGAGTTGAACACATTACAATATAAATTACGTACGTATACGACGAACACACATACCTAAACGGCTCTGACCACATTTCCAGTTTTCAGACATTATTCTCGAACATCGCATCGTTTGCGATAATATTATAACAGTGTAATATAGTAATTATTATACCACAATCACCGAGTACACGCCTTGGTACACTGCGTAAGCTCCATACGTGTAGCTGGTTATTACCTATGTGTAATTATTACATAATTACTTAATATATCGATCGGCAACATTGGAGACGACTCGTGCATTAAACATCACCTCAGTGGCTCAGTGGCTCAGTATGTATGTTTATGGACTGGGTGGGTAAGGTTGCTTTTAATATTGCACCCACTCACCACTGTTTAGTGAACAATTATTATACTTTTATCAAAAATATTGAGCCATAATAATATTATAGTTAGTATTTATATGATCAATGATATCACTAATATTATAGTTATATCACGTATCTAAACGTCATTTGGTTTTTCATCTACAGCTGGTGACAGTGTACCACGAGACGGAAAACCAACGGTCATTTGGTGTCTTACCAGTTTTAAATTATCGTAGTTTGTGCGTTATAATATTATCTCCGCGTAAATCGCTATTTATTTTTTTTCTCGAACAACTGAGATATACAACTGCGTCAGATAATAATATACCGCGAGCCACGTCTTTCGGGCTACTATTTATATAGAAAACTAAAAACAAACAAACGAAAAAAAAAACTACACAACTATTACGGTGCAAAGATAATTTGGCGAGCTTTGTAAGTCTCGAGGGCATAGTACATATATTATTCGTGTCGTCGCATTACGAACAAAGGATGTAGTCTGTTTTATATCATTAAGAAACCATTGGTACAAATGTGCGGTTTCTTTCGAAACGGCTAATCATCGTTGTCTTCGTATACAGCAACGAACGGAGTGGTTTACCGAACATATGTTCGAAACATAATAATAATAATATAATCCCCTCGACTAACCGACATACTATTGTATACAATTTATTGTACGCATTCTGAGCAGATCGAAAAATTTGATATACGCGTTTGATCCGTACATTCATTATATGATATGATATAATATATAATATTAAATTGTATTTATATTTCTGAGATTTCGCACGAATCGGCTGATTATGTTTTCATTCGTTTTATTCATCCGTTTGAATATTTTGAGTTGTATCCAAATATCATAATATCAATATAATATATTATATTATATTTATGTAAACGCGTATACCGTAAAAAAAAAAATACCCTGATGAATTAATCATTTCGATTTGAATAATTTTACGTGGTTTTTTTTTAATTAAATGTAAGTTTGTGGTTTATGGATGTCATGCCGAATTGAATTTTTAAACGATTTCAAAACCACCTTTATCCAGAGATCCATATTTCGTATTATTTTACGCCTTGTGTCACGTCACCATTCTATAATTTGTGTCATTATTTTTACGTTACACGGCAACTAATTTAAGTAATTATTCAACGCGATGTCATAAAAGTATGTTCAAATGTTAATTCGTTGTGCTTTATTAAATTACTCAAAGATTAAAAAAAAACTGTCCTAAATTCTAAACATACACGAGTCTAGTAATCGAAAATGAATAGAATATTTTCTAGTCGTTAGACCTAAATCTGTTATTCAGGAAATATTAGCGATTATCATGGCCCATCAACAAGACGTTTTACAAATGATTTTCACTAGTAAAAACGTTATTTTGTAAAATACAAATAAAATTATTTTTCATATAACTTAATAGACGTTTTAGAAAAAAAAACAATAGTATAAATTATTTGTTCTAAGTTAAATCATTTAAACTTAAACTAAACCATTTAGCTTTGACAAATTCAAAAGATCACCTGTAATAATAGTATAAAATATATTTATTTTAATGATCATGATATCAAAAAGAAAATCACACCCACATTTTTTATTATTTTTTTCCGACAATCCAGAAAAACAAATTATACCTATAATCATGGGACTAAAGATTTATATCATACTAATGGGGTCTGTTACTTATTATAGTGCCTATCTGTTGTGATAACAACTAGTAAGGGCATCTCTATGTTTTCTTTCTATCTCTATAATTATCTCATATTTTTTTTAGTATTAAACGGTAATTTTTTTTTTTTTTAAATTACGTTTCGAATATTTTCAGTGTAGGAATGCTACATAATATTATTATGTAAGGTACCTACCCGTTACGCATTATGTGGCAAAAATCCATTCTACTTTCAATTTATTTTCATATTCACTAAGTAAATTATTATATTGATATTATTATTTTTATCACTTTTTGTTGCGATAAACCCAGTTTAATATTTCAATTATTAATATTATACAGCTGTTATAATGTTATTTTGAAATTCGGCTTATAGGTCAATTAAGTCGGGTGTATAAAATTGGTTTTATTTCTTTTTTGAGTGTTTCGTCTTATACTCCATTGTCTTTTATTGCATTGGCTTTATTTTCCACATTGGTCGTTACCTTGTAAAACATAAAGTCGACTTAAAACGGTAAATTACATTTTTCTCGGAAAACGCATTACAAAAAAGGTAGCAATTTTGTCTATAGTCCCCATCATGCGAATGGGCACAAAAGAGAATTAATTAAGGCGAAACAATAAAACAAGACAGTGCGTGGTGTAGGACATTTTGTAATAATTCGTTCGCATACGAAAATATAATTAAAACTAAATTCGAACAAAGTACAATTGGACAACAATTATAATCAGAGCATAATAGGTAGGTATATGTATATGTATGTGGTATTTAAGTTCGTTCTTTACAATATAATATTATACCTACCAAATATGGAAAATATAATATAATATGTTATTATAATCGGATTTCATCGTTATATTAATATCATTATACGTATGCATAATATAATATTATAGTCGTATTATGTATACACGCGATGCGTGCTACCAGTCCCTCGAGTCCCCCTATGACGCAAGTATATTATAATCAATGGCATAAGGAACTTCAATGAGACATCATGAACTTCACGTCGTCTACAGCTGCTGGAGCTTTGGCGGCATTTATAATAATAACGTGGGCGTTTCGGCTGCGGAGAAGTCTTTAGTGTGCCCTTTTATAAATCTTATAGGCGAGAGCTAAAAAATAATTTAATTTTACGAGATTTATTACGCTCACTTTGTTTCCTTAGCATCTACGTATATTATTATTATTGTTGTTGTTGTTACTAATGTTCCACAATAAAGTAAGACTTGTGTTTAATAAATTTCGAGTCACAATTAATACCGTGCCTTTCTGAATATAGTATAGTATAGTAATTTAATAAAATACGTAAACAATATAGGTACGACGTATAATATCTGGTAAAACGTGTAACTATATTAGAGTATTAGACGTCGGAGCCGTCGAACGCTTTCTATTCTGACCGGTGGCGGTATTAAGAATACTATGAATAAAACGAATGGACTATTTTTCGCAGTGTCTTACGAATAAAACATATCCATTACAACCATCATCGATTGTTTTTCGGGGACCATCACTGTCATTAATCCCGTTTATCTGGGCCCTTCTGAACGGTTCCGGCGAAGACGACACTAGTGAACCCGTCAACGTGTGTATCTATATATAATATGTAATTTATGTGCCTGCAGGGACCCAGTCACGTATGTCTCACGAAGAGGTCGATATCAATGCATTATTATACGTCACGAGTGTGTGTATGGGAAAATAAGAAGATTGAACACCACAATGGACCGCAGTCGAAATCTCGAGTTCGGTCAATGCCGATGTGATGGACTGTTTTGCGGAAAACTACACAAAAATGTCGATGTGTCAGCCATCACGGTGGACCTCCAGTATATTGTGCGGCGTGTAAAAAATGAGTTCGGACCAAAGAGACGGCGATAGTGATCATTATAATATTATTCGTGTGGCAATTACAACGACATAATACGGTCGGGGGGGGGGGGGGATATCTTAAAATGTTTAATATAAATTTACACTTTTATAACTAAATAGGTAAGTACCAATTAATTATTATTATTTATTAAATTTGGTTATACTTAGTAAATTACAATGTTACGTACATTATTATTGTGACTGTTAAACACCTACTTCATAATTAATTATATAGTGTAATTTCATTAATCTAAATGTTTACTTAATATCTAATATGATTAAATATTTGAATACTGGTATATATTATACATTTATTATAACTATATTCATTCTATAGAGTATAGATATGCATATACAATTATATTGATTCAAGATTGATTTGTAATAAAAAAATTTTACTGTGTATTTACTATGTATGTTATTTAGTCAAATTTGGCACACAAACATTACCATAAATCTTACTAACAATCAATTTATAACACTTATTTAGCCAATAATGAACTATACTATACAAGTCTATAACATATGCATTAAATTCATTATATCAAATTACTACTGAACTTCTATTTATAAAAATAAACAATTAACTATACCTAAAACAACGAGAACATAATATAATAATTTATAAATATTTAAAGTGAACAAATAAAACGATTTCTTCAAGTTTTATTCTACAGGTAGCTATACTTTTAAAACAAAATATGACATAAAGCTTAAAATTCTTACCTATATAATTGAAATCCTTATAATATTCAAACGCATTACACATTTATGGTTACAACTTAAAACACTATATAAGAGTAAAAATGAATTTTCATAAATTACCAAAAAATTTAATATAATTTTATTGTTTTTGAAAAAGTATAAATTATTATATTCTAAATAAAAAATAAATATAAATTATATTTGATAGATTTATTTTTAAGTAGTAAAAATGTTATAAAATTGAATTCCTGCCATACAATAATGGTTAAATCATACCAAATAAGGTAAACACTTTTTCTCAAATGTCTCTAACTAGAAATACTGTTTTTGTTCTTGTTCATCCATTGAGCTTGATATGGATTTCTTAGACGTGAGTTATTTTGGGATTAGCTTTATTGCATGTTATTAGGTCTTGATATATTTTAAAGCTGTTAGAAAACATATAGTTTAAACAATTAAAAAATGCTTATATTTTGCTATTAAACATCAAAAATATTTTGTGTACCAAATTTGAATTGAACACAGTTTAATTCATTGTTTTTTAGTTCGTTCATATAGTCTATTGTCATATTATATAATAATTGTTTTACTTATTTTATTTCAGTGAAATAGAAGGCATTTAAACTGATTTATTTAGTTTTAATTAAATGTTTATTAGCATATAGATTTGATACATTAGTGTTTGAATTAGACAGAGATTTTCTTTTCTTATTTGTCCTTTAGAGTTTCTCTTTTCAACAGCAAGACGGTGCTAGTGCAATGTATATACAACCACTTATGATTTTCAGGGAATGCTGGTCCTATAATATTGAGTTATTTGGTTTCGATTTTTTTTTTCGTGTATACCTATTAATTACATGGTATGAATACCCGGCACAATACTGAAGAGATTGGTGCGGGGGCGTAGTAGTTCCGAGTTACACTGTAGTATTATACGTCTATTTGATACCTTTCACGTACCTACATGGTTATAAGAATTTTTTTAAATTGTGAAAATATAAATATAAAAATAGATTAATAATATTAACGAAAAATAAAAAGATATGGTTTACATTGAATGGTTAGAATATTTGAATATGCTTGGTTTGTCATTTGTGATTACTTTAATATTAATTCGGCAGTAGATTCTAATAAAAGCTATTTCAAAATGTATTTTTTAAATTAATCAATTGGAAGATTTATTATAATATAACATAATGGTTAGTAGTTTGGTACCGGTTCTTTGGAAATGACTACAATAGATGTGGCATTGTTAGATTTTTTATAAGACAATTATTACATATTATTATCATGTGTTTTTTCCTTAATATGGTTTGTATTAAATTTTGATTTTTTAAGTATACAATAACAGATACTTTTTGGACAGGTATATTGTTTAATACGTAACAAGCGTTGAGTTCTTAAAGATTTTTTTTTAGTGTTCGTTGAATACATTCCTTCTTTACTGCGAGCAATTATACTCGAAGAGTTTGATCTTGGCATATTAATTGTAACTGAGTCATTTAATTAGCACAGCCTATTATTCGCTATACAACAATTATTATTATAATTTTTATTGTTGTGCTTAATATTAATAATATAGTCTAGCCACTCCATATTATTAATATATTTTATGTCACGTGTAGGTAAATCACCGCCGCCGCCGCAGTAGGTATTAATATAAAACGCTGTCACACACCACAGTATCAATATATATATATGCATACCATGTAATAATTTAAGTGTGAGCTTGCACGTCGTTTGATGTGCATCTGTATATGCGTGGACTTTGAGCACATCGACGGGCGTAGTCATAATAATATATTATATGAAAAAAAAGAAACCGAAAATACGCTCTTGCACACTATACGTAACGAGCATAATAATAATAATAATAATAATAATAATAATAATAATAATAATAATAATAATAGTAATACGTACATAATAATATAAAACCGCGGTCGCGGCACGATGTCATTCATTTCATTTTATATTTTTATTTTATTATTCTATAATAATAGAAAGAGGAAAGTCAATCGTCAAATTATTGAATATAGGATATCAGTTTAGCTGCTGCGACTGTAAAGAGAGGTGTGATGATGACGATAGAAAAACAAATACATTTATATCATCACACTGATTAACCCGTCGGCGATAAAATGACTCGAAAGGTAATTAATTGCACGACAAGACGAAATTGAATATTGTATACATTATCTATTTAATCAATGGTCTTACTGTTGCTGTGAACCACTTGACCGAAAGTTATACGCCTATGGCGGCGTTCGAAAAATACGATAAAACGTCTCAATAACGAACTACCAATATTCGTCGAGACCAACGGTTTATTAAATTAGATATTATGTTTCGCTGTCTGCAGTCGTTTAACCTCACAAAAAACGAGCGTTAAAAATGTAAAAAGAATTTTGCACTCATTTTTTTTCGGTGACAGCTATAGCGATTGTGCGGGGGATCACGTGGCGTCGTCGTTTGAGCTCTGTCCCGATTTTTCGCAGCCGCTTCGTGCAGTTATAATGACGTCGGAAAATTGAATACACGCCCGGGAAATTCTCGATTTCCGCGATAGATCTGGTGGAAAACCGGTTTTACCCACTATATATACTGCACCCGCACTGTGCACGCGTCGCATAATAATGTTACATTAATTAATAATACAATTAAAATGCGTGTATTGTATTATAATGAATACGTATAATAGTACTATATAGTGTAACAAGGGCTGTCGCTGTGCCGCGTTCGTCGGCGACAAGTGTGTAAATTACGACAAGGTCAATTAAATATATAAAAAAAAAAAAGGAAAAGCCGTACGAAATCTAATGAGTTTCATCGTATCAAATAATTTAGCAACAACGATGAGGGGGACCCTCGATTGACATCGGCGGACCATATTTTTTTATTCGTGTGCTGCAGTTTTTTAACGATTACATGTGTACGAGTCCGTATATTATGCCGTGATATTATTATTATTATCGTGTAGTTATTAAACCGCTTAGAATCATTTTCAATGGGGCTCCCGGAGCGGCACCGGCCGAATCACAAATAATTTAATTAAGTGCAATATCATATGTAGTTGTATAATAGTAATAATAATAATAATATGTTATTGCGACGATAGTTTATCGACCGATGTAATATTCATAATGTCATAGATAAACTATAGTGGTTTGGTCCATCGAAAAAAATCAATTGGCCGGTAATTACCCGGTAATTGGCCGGTATATATTAGATTTAAATCTATGTAGGTCGGTATACTATAATAGATACTATAACCTAACTTATATACGTTTTTAGTTATATTGACACTTTTCATGATAGTATAAGACGTCTTAGTCTTCAGGGCTGGTTAGGTATTATTTTTTACAAGTATTTGATTGTTTTTATTTTTTGGTGGGCCACAAAAATTGTAGAAATAGGTATATGTGACCTAATTAATTTGCATATAGATACAATTTTATTTTATTGTAATATACCTATTACGTACTTAATAGTTTGGGGCATATTTATGACTTTCATTTTTAAAGCATGTTTTAAGTTTTTTTTTATACATTTCAAAATGTTTTTTACCTATAGGAAATCTAATATGACTAACAATATTATTATTTATATGACTCATAATTTATAAATGTTTATGAAATATTCGAAATGCATCCATATTTTTTCCATACGGTATCAACTGTATCGACGATCGGTATTTCATGTGAATATGATGTTAACTCAATAATAGGTACTATTAATAAATATTGTTGAAAATTCGAAAAAACCTAAATAGATTTTCCAATTAATGGAAGGCAATAGTTAAAAAAAAAATTAAGTATAGCACTAGAGCACACTATACAATAATAATACAATACAAATGTAGATCTATAAATAAAAATATTGTGTTAATGTAAATTATTCAGAGGTGTTTTTATTTTTTTTTTTTTTTTCAGAGAATATTTCAGTTATTATTTTGAGTCATTATCAGTTTATTTATAACAAACATGCATATTTTTGCATATATATTTCATACTGTTTAGTAGGGCGTATAAATATATCTGCCCCAAATGAATAACTAAAAAAAAATATACACAATGTTAATAATATGTTTTATATGCATTGTTTTAATATATATATATCTTAAAGCGAGATATCTGCATGTATTTAATAAATAACGACCTCTGTTTGTGTACTTATTTTTAGTGGTTTCTCGGTCGAGAATTTATAATATTATAAAACGAAAAAATAATAATAATTTAACGTCTTCGAATGTATAATAATAATATGTTGTTATAATGATATTATATAGCCATTTAGCTTTTTGACCGCCATTAGTCAGTGATGGTAGACCATAATTTTTCGAGGTCACTGTTATACACAATATTGTGAACTCGCGGTCCTTATTAAAAAAAAATCACACACACACACACACGCAACCATATAATAATATTAAATTTTTGCCATATTTTTTACGACGGTGCTCATCATATCGAAACACGCAATAATAATTTATATTGTGTTTCGTTCCGCTCATCAGTGTAAATAATAATACTATAAATACTTATTATCATTATTGACATTATTATGGTTCAATTTGAACCAACAATGCACTAGGTATATCAACACACATCAGTAAATCGCAAATCGTACATATTATGCCGGTGACGATTATTATTGTATTAGCGCGCCGGATATATTAATATTATTATATTATCGTAATAAAGTGATACTTTCGTCTCGAATATAATATCGTTTTAAATAATTGTTTTTTTTTCTCTTTACTCTGCATATTCATCAGTTTCGATTGTTTGTGTTTAGAAAACCCAAACGCGGACCACGTACAACAATAAACTCATTAACACGCCGCACAATAATTATGATAATAATAATAATACAAACACGCGGCTGCGTATACACAATGACGATAATAGTGTTTAATAATGCATAATTATAATAATATAATATCGCCATTATTATTCTGCGTACGGAAAAAAAAAAAAGTTGTAAAAAATCCTAGTCCAAAGAAATCGTCGAGACATGCACTCTGCATGACAAAATAAAAAAGCTAATGCTCGCCGAGACGCCGTTAAGACGGTATAATATGATATCCGAACAATACGCGGCCTTAAGCTGTTTTGCGACGTCGGGCCAATTGATATGTTAGTTTGTTTTTGTCTTATTTTCACGCACGAATTGTTTCCATTCTTCGAACAAAATATCAACAATTAGACACTGTGCGCGTACCTCCGATTCCTACCTATTCTACGTGATTATTTACACGGTAATTTAATTTCACGCGTGTTTCCAAAGGTGCGTACAGGAGCATACGCGCGATTTGCGTTATCCGTGCGAACCTATATTATTATGTTAATCTTCCGAAATACATTTTTTTTTTTTTTTAAAACAGTTTTTTCTAATATCATCGTCCGTTGATATTAATATGTATTTATCGTGCATTGCAATTTTCGTATTGCGTGCGTGTACAAATATAGTTTCGATTTAAACGATTGTTTGGGAAAAATCATCTGTGTCGATACCGAACGAGTTCAATTTGCTCCTCCAAATGAAAAAAAAAAACCATCAAATCCTTTATACACCTAGCCAAAAGTATCTACCCGAGAAACTCCAAAGCACAAATAGATCCCGTTCTCAGATTCCTACCAGTATGCGTTATTCGTGTGATGTATCGCAGCTACAAATCTATAATCTCCCGAAATAAAAACAGTTTTTTTTTTTTTAATATACGGCACGTGGGTAGTTTCGATTTACACGATTGTTTGGAAAAAAATCGCCCTGAACAAGTTTCATTCATACCACCAAATTTTAAAAAGACCAACTCCCGTTTTTATCGAGTAAAAGTCTACCTTTTGTTATCAAAAGAAACTCCAAAATCCACATATATTCAATCTCGATTTTATATCGCCGTTTCAGTTAAACTAGGAAGGTTCGTTATTATTATAATAGTGTGTTGGTATAATTAATATAAACATAATATTATGATGAATAATTAATATGTTAATAGAGTCAATATTATTTTTTAAAAATTGAAGTTATTTACATACTCTAAATAATTTACATATTATACATATTACAACCGTAGCAATAATTGTTTGAACTCAATGCAAATAGAAAACTTAAACTTCAATTTATGTAAGAAATATCTGCTATTTTTAATTTAGATTAGTCGTTACGATTTCAATTTAGCAGCATACCAAGCATTATGTTT
Organism: Acyrthosiphon pisum; assembly: GCF_005508785.2. Classification (NCBI taxonomy): domain Eukaryota; kingdom Metazoa; phylum Arthropoda; class Insecta; order Hemiptera; family Aphididae; genus Acyrthosiphon; species Acyrthosiphon pisum. The sequence goes on along the minus strand of NC_042495.1, from coordinate 99,771,022 downwards.
GCTACTCCTCACGACTAAACCCTTGCTTTACACTATTTTAATAGTGAAAATAGTGCGATTTATTATATATAATAAAAAATCAATTTTCTTCAAACTAACGTGAAATTGATGGGTTCAATTTAATATTTATTTATATTGTGTGTATAATATTAGTATATATATACATAGTATCTAATATGTAATCCTGCAATTATCAAAGCTTTAAACCACCTTATGATATGCCTTTACAATGTGTTCACGTAATCACTTGACGTGTAAAATGTATTTTGTACAGTAGCGTAAGCAGGATTTTAGTTCGGTGAGGGTTTTACCTGAGTAAATACTTTTACATTATTTTTTTCAAAACATTATTTATATAACAAATTATAGTTGGTCTAATATTTAGTCTACATTTACAGTATTTGATCTGATCATCTATAACGACTCTTCGGTCCGTAATATACGTGGTAATAATCGATGAACGATGATACACCATCGATTATGGCAGACGGTTAGCAATGTTCTAAATCAGCCAAAAAAAAAAAAAACCAAAACTATGGTTATCGACGTCGTTGTCATATTCAACAATTTATTTTATATCTATTAAAAATTACCTACGATTGATCTGTATTTACCAAAATGGTGGTAAATAAGATTTTTTAAATCTAAAAAATAATTCTAAATCAGCCAAAAAAAAAAAAACCAAAACTATAGTTATCGACGTCGTTGTCATATTCAACAATTTATTTTATATCTATTCAAAATTATCAACGATTGATCTGTGTTTACCAAAATGGTGGTAAATAAGATTTTTTTGAAGAAAAAAAGATTTTTTTTGGGGGGGAGAGGGGTCAGAATTCTAGAACCCTACCCCTGCGTACGCCACTGATTTTGTACAATATATATTATAAAGGAATACGTCTACAAATAACATCAAACGATGTATATATATCTACCTACTATTGATTAGTGTTTGATGTTAGCGCCAATACGATCGCATTAAATCCGACGTGTAAACGTCAGTCAATGAGTCAATGCTGTGATTCATTTAAATGTCCGAAAACCTCACACATAGTATAATATAACATCTATTTTAGTCTTATATTATGTCATTACCGATATAAAAATCTATTTTTTAACAATACAGTAGTTATTTGCGTTTAATAAATTGTATTTATTGTGTACCTACTACAAAGGGTTTCATGACTTCTTCGTTGCAACTAGGCGTTCTTCTTATTAGATATTATTATTTATTAAAGTGTCGTTTATTAATAACATCGTTTGTAAGTTAACTGGCCTGTACTGATTGAATTAAAATCGATTATTCGTTTTATTATGTTTTGCCGACCGCCAAACGCGAAAAATTCGCCTAGTATGGTAGAAATCTCGGACTAATTTTGGTGGAAACTATATGAAAAAAGTTTTAGCGATCGCTATATATATATATATATTATATTACAACGCCCACTGAATAAAAATAAACTCGTTGACCTACAAACAAAAAGGCATTTTTATGGATTTGCTTTTCGTGCCGTTCGCCTTTTAAACGAACAGTGAAGGTTTTGTATTGTAGTGGAAGTGTTATACACTATATTTCTGAGTATATAATATGTCTAAGTAGTATTTTACCGTACACGTGGCATACAATGGTGGTTGTTTTTTTTTTTTTTTTTTTTTTTTAATTCTCGTGCAAACACGTGAAAGTAAATTCAAGAGTGCTAAAACAACGGATTTGAAAATAATATACTCATGTGTGTGCGTGTGTGTTTGTGAGCCGTTATAATACATGTTCGTTACGGAAGTACCAAGTTTTTGGAATATTACATTATTACACGTCTTGTTGACAGGTGCGTCGATGGCGGCGATGGCAATATCGCACTACAGGTATATAAGCCGACCCGCGACCGACAAAAACGAAATCATCAAAACATTCCTCGTTTACATTACAACTTACAAGTAGGTATATACGTGTATAATATTATATGATTATATGAAATATGCATACATACGACACATCGCAAATACAATCGTTTTTCACACGAGTAAATATTACGTTTTTTTTTGTATTTATTTTTTAAACCTTTTTTAATCGCGACGCCCTGTGTACACCGCGCCGTACATAATAATAATAATAATAATAATGTATACACACTGCGAAAGAGCCGATATTTTTTTTGTGAACACAACGCACGCAGCGTCGGCGGTGGTGAGCCACCAGGGTAAGGGTTTTGTCCGTCCAATATTGTTTGTTTTGTACACGCAGGAGAGGGCGAAAAAAAAACACAAAATGTATAAAATTTAATACCGTACTTTAAGTTTTAATTGAATTTTAAGCTTCTGCACTTTTTGCCCGACCACAGATAACACGGTGGTGCGATGTATACGAATCTTCCGCGTGTACGCGACTTGGGATGATAAATCTCGGAGGTTTCAATAATAATATAATAATAGCACATGAGACCGTTTTATATTGACTGGTCACGTAACGTTCGTCTGGTCGTCTACAGAATGAACCTATACCAAACATGTTATTTCATTACCGGGTGATCGAATAGTGAAAAACAGTTACCTAGACCGGCTAAAAACAACATTTTAAAGTACAATTTGAAAATGTCATTTTGATTTGCAACATTTGAGATATTAGTACATTTCACTAGGCTCTAGTAGACATTATATTGTAGACATAATTAAAGTACTGATTTTGGTGGTATTTAATTTTCGATTTTTTCCAGTTCGAAAAAATTAATACTTTATCAGTTAATATATAATGTGATTTATATATAACGTAGAATAAAATATCATATAGATTGTATAGGTACATAATTTTATTAACTATTCTTAGATTTTATTCGTTATATGTATTTTTTAATGGCTTTTATAGAGCTTTAATCAATCTTAGTGTAGGTACTTAGTAAATTAGTTAATCTCAAAATGGCAATATGCATGAAAATATTATTATTATTATCTTGTTTCGGTCACCGTATACTCAGCATAATTAGTTACAGTTTAATTTTCTTTGTATACTATGAAAAGTTCGTTTCATCCATTGAAAAAAAAATTACATTCATTAGTGTAATACACAATATAATATAATATTAAGAATACAATATTATTATTTTTGTTAAACCGATTTTATTGTTATTTTTTAAGCCTTTTTAATGGATTTTAGCACTGTACAAGGTGTAGCAGAAAGACCTGACGAAAAAACAAATGGTTATGCTACTTAAACGTATGACAATTTTTTTTAAAACTATATGATTAATAAATAATTTATAAAATATAATCATGTCAGCAAATTCCCAAAGAAAATATTTTGAAAAAAGTTATTACGTTAATAATCAGATTCACAAATTGGCTATTTTGAATATATCCATAACATTTTAATCAAATTTAAATTTTTTTATTTTCAGTGTCAAAAATTAAAAAATAATTGTTTGTGTAATAGATGTGTAGCGGAAGTGACTTAAAATTATACATAAAAAAAAATGTAATATTGATTAGAACAATAGTGATTCCAATAGTCAGTTCTATCTGTTACATCCTGTATATATCGCCTAATTTTAAATGATTATAGCAGTGCAATAGGTAATCATATACAAACGTTTTTATTTTCATTTTGTATAGCGCTTGGACCTTGGTTCATTTGACACGTATTTTCACTATTCGATCATTAATTGTATAATATTGTTATATATAAACAACATAAAGTATAAACTATTATATATGGCCACAATAAACTGCAGTAAAATCATAATTTAAATTTAACTATATGTGGTTTTGGCAGGAGCATCGGTTCGATCGTCATCAGAGTTCGAAAATACGGCAATAGAATAATAGAATACTACTCGGGGTAGTCGAATCCACGTCGATTTGTCCACATCAAATTGATTACGTGATCACCTTATAATATACATCATGGTACAATATATTATTATAATATAATTTGATATGGCTTAATATTAAACGTTATACGCGATACGTGAGTCTTAGCGAGGATGAAGCGTGCGTGCCGGAACCCTTGGAGCTTGGAATTAAATGTGCGCGCATGATGGTCGCGGTCGATGGATGATATTTGTAGTCATGCAGGCGATGTAACGGAAAAATCATAACTTTCCGAGGAATATACCGAGTTTTGTCGGTTTTCATAGGAAATCAGTATCCCTGCCGTACCACATGATATTATATTCCAATGGAGTTTTGGTAAAAGCGGTAAACTATTTACTTAAATAACTATTTTCGCCTTAATACACCGACTATTGGAAACAGTTGAGCTCGAGACTGCCGTTGACGTTGCAATTTAACGTTCTTTTTTAGATTCTGAGTGGAGCGATGAATGTATTGATTTTACAATTTTAGTTTTTTTTTTTTTTAAATTGTTTTATTCTTTGTGTTTGTGTACACGATAAGTAGTCGAAATAATGCTTCGATTTTCAACTTCAATATCTTGTTTGATGGGAAAGTGAATCTAGTTGGTGCATTGAGGAGATCAAAATTAGTAGTTTTAACACAAACAGTTTTCAAAAGCACCGGGGAAAAAAAAATTAAGGAAAACCGGGAATTTGTACGCAAAATGGGTTTTCGACAAAATCAATTTTTGATTTAATAATGGAAATATAATTCTTGTCACGTTAACACCTTTGAACTTAAAATACAATTTAAAAATCTAATTTAAGTATAAAATGAAACTTAAAAATGTTCAAAAAAAAAAAATCCATTATAATTATAACAATAATAATAATAATATAATAGTAGGTACTTATATGATTTTCTTGAGAATAAAGTTGTTTGATATTATAAGATTAAATATTTTATCACACGATATCGTGTGTCTTAAAGCAGCTGCATTAAAACGGGGCAGTATTAAAAACAAAAAACGTGTGGAAACTTTATAAATGTTCATGAAAACGTGATCGAGATTATGGAGGTAGGTGTGAATCACGTAAATTATTTTCGTTTATGAAACTAAAAGAAACCACTCACGTCTGGAGTGATTCGTTGAGAGTCGGGTGTCGTTCAACTGCAGCGCGTGTAGGAACACCGTGTTTGTACTACAACCGAGGATCGGATTTTCGAGGATCCAAATACGCGAGTTAACATCATGTATATGTACAATGATAAGTATTATTAAACTACCTCCTATATATATATATATATATATATATATTATATTTATAAAATTATGAACTCAAAACACGTTGAAACGCGAGCTATAAATAATACTTATTTTACTTATTTTTCTAGCGTTTAATACTCAGGAGTTTTCACCATCATGACATTCTCTTTCCACTTCTCTCGATCCTTAAATATCCCTATATCTATTACTGTACTCCCATTCTATCAACGTCTTCTTCCACAGCACCCGGTCATATTTCCCTGGACCGATCCTCGAGATCATTATCCCTCTGGGTTTCAATTCATGACTGCTCTACTTATATTATAATACAACATATTATCTGCGTTATCTTCTCGAGTAAAAACAGTTTGACTTTAAGTGCTCGAGCTAAATAAAAAGACCAGATGAAATTCCGCGTTTTACTTTTTAAATACACTAACCACTGCTGTAGCTGTCGTAGTGACGTAAATCAAATTTAGATCGCTCAATTCCTTCTACAAAGTATCAAGAAAACAACACTTGGATAGATTGAATATTCATTGCCCTAGTATCATGACATCTATTCGACATTTTATTGATGTTCTGAACTAAAATATTAAATTATATCATACTATATATTCTATATATACTATTTCGAACCGTACTTCAAATTTTTATGTACATAAAAAAAAATGACAAGCCTAAAATATATGAGCACGTGAAAGTTAGTAGCTCCGTGTAGTTCATATTTTATAATTTATATAAGTGAGTAGGACTGAATCGTAAACTGCAGCCATCTCCTAACTATATGCGGTCTGGTCATGTTGGCATATTACTAAAATATTACAGGACAGTAGGAAACGGTAGAATTTTTCATCAAATACTTCGTTTTACGCATACGTCATATTATAATATTTTATTATGACGCGCGCGCGCTGTGTGTGTGTGTGTGTGTGTGTGTGTGTGTGTGTGTGTGTGTGTGTGTGTGTGTGTGTGTATTGTCTGCAGATATATTGTAGGCACGTAACTTCGACGAGGATATTAGTTTTTTTATTGTTATTATTATTTTCCAAAATTTGACAGCGTATATTACGGTGGTTAACTACATAATATATATTTTTTTCACTACACAGCATTGCCCGTTTCACACTAGCTGACGCAATTCGGTTTATCTTTAGTGCCTTGAAGGGCGTGAGCTGGCCAAACTTTGTCGGCAAAAACTTACTTATTAACATTACACACACACACACATATACACGTTCGCCCCATCGTAACACCAGATCAGGGTGCACGGGGGGATGAATAATACCCTACGTCACTAAACTGTATAATGTTATTGTAGCCTATTGTACTTCCTAAGGTAACTGTACTTTGTCCAGCGAGACAACTAGTAAATTCTGCGCATCGCCCAACTGCTCTCGAAACCGGTTACCCTATGGAAGGGTGTCACGTACTCGCGTGGAGATGCGCAGAAAACCAATTTTGGTCATCCCGCGGCGCGTTCTCTCAGTGCACTGAGTATAATATGTATAAAAATCGGAATCCATCCCAACTGTCTTGGACAGTTTTTACAATTTTTTAACAATATCACACTTGTTAATAGATTGTTTTCATTTTGGTCTATAAATATGCTTTATTGCGACGATAGATAACTACATTGGATTGCATATATTTTAGATATGCAATTTTAAAATTTATCATATTTTTAGTTACTAGAAATTGTGCTATTTCGATGTCGACATTTTTTTTGCCCAATGTCATTGATTATATGAAAATCTAACAATTATCAAAGTGTTTTGATGTTACGGATATGCTCGTAACATAATATTATTATAATACCTACGTCCTACACATATGATAGTAGGTATGCGATATAACATGGGAGGGTATTATTATAAATAGATTGTGATAATAATATTTGAACAATATTGTTATACAGTGTTCACGCTGAAATCGAATTTGTTTCGGTAATGAGTATAGTAAGCAAATTATTATTATTTAACTTTGATGTTAATGGAAAATCGAAAACTTTTGAAACGTGCGGTTAATGCTATGACGATGATAGGACGAGATGGAAAATCCACAAATAGCTTTCGTGTGAAGTATAGTATTATTATTATTATAACCATCGGTTTGTTTTTAGGAAAGAGAATCGAAAAAAATAATCAAGCCGGTAATTTTGCAAAAACGTAATTACAATTTTCGGTCGTTTGGACTAAGTAATGTTTCTGTGACATTTTTAGAATACTCACGAATAAAGTTGTTATACGTTCCATGAATAGTTTTAATTTTTTAAAACAAAATGCTACATAAAATCAATAAGGCATTTAATAATATAAAATATGATATATTGTCGTGCTAAAGATAAACGTATCGTACCAGTATAATATCATGATATGAATATCAAATTGAGTGGCTTCGTTTTTTCCGTGTACAATTTTCTACAAAATTAGTACGACCACCAACGTCACAGCCATCGCAGAATACCATTCATATTTTGTTAATCCCCTCACGTGACCCTTTAACATCTTCTAATAGCCGCTGTTACGGTTTCAAGTGCATACTTATTCTGGGTTTTCCATTGTTTTTTTTTAGATCGCCAGGATGGAACAAAAAAATAATTAATTAAAAAACTTTAATAATAAGTACCTAATACTAATATAAATATTTTAGCTATGTGGTATCATATTATATAGGATATACCTTATATTGATGTAAAGAAAATAATTTCAGTAAAATACTACTCAACTTACTGCAGACTTTACTGCACCTTTCTGTTTATGAATGTTTAACAAGTTATTTTGTTATTATACTCCATTATGTAACTATTACCTATATTATGTTTTAAATGATAAATCGTATACACTATTTAAGTTGGTTTATGCTAATAAGTTTTAAGTAAGTATGCATTATTTTATAATTTAAACATAATAATAATACATTAAATTAATGTATATTTTATCGGCACAATAATTATTATCATTATCATCTATTACAGAAAAAATATTAAAATAAAGAAACAAGTCGGAGACTTTTGGCGTTACTAGCAGCATAATTAGTTGTATAGGTATCTTGAATGTTCCAAAGCTTATTGTATATTACAAATAGAATTCTTGTTAATTTATGTTTTCAAACTATAATATTTGTAAATTTAATTTCGATCCTATATAAAGTAATTCATTAATACAACAATACATAATACTTTAATAATACATCCTGCAGGACTTATCACCAAATATTTTATAACATAATATTTTACTATAATAATCTCCTCCAGCCGGCTGGTTTTGATTTTATTACATGTGTGCCTTTTAGTATTATAGTAATATGATACGCAGTATTATATTATACCTATTGAATGGATTGAAAAAGAATAATTCGTACCATTATTATAGTACTATACAGATGTATAGTGTTTTTCCCATTTATATTATAATATGTATTTTTTTCTTTATATTCTTCTTTTCCGATATTCAACCACAAATACTATGGAATCGACCGCGCGTATACAAATCGGAGCTCAGAGCGATCGGAATGACGAACACGTGGCCGGAAGAGTATTATATACTATAGGTAATCTATATATATATATATACAAATATACGGTATATTTTTTAAGTCCTTGTGGACGACGACGTGCTGCTGCGGAAAATGGAATTTTATTCGACAAAATGGTCACGGACTAGATTTTTGTGGGGAGAAAAATTAATATCGGCTAAAGAATCGTTCCGATGACAATCCATAGCGGCACGATTTTCACTTATTTATTGTGTTTTATAATAATAATATGCACTTTGGGTTTTGTTTTCATGCTACGCAGGCCTCGGCACTTATACATTACAATATCCGGTCCTACGCCAGAATAGGTTCAGTTCAAGGTGTATTGAATTCGAAGTTAGTATTATAATATTATTGTTGGTTCCTATATTGTTATGTTTTTTCTTGAAACGATAATACTTCATCAGTTCCATAATGACAGATAAAGGAACGTGATTAGGTGTCAAAATGGGTAGTGTAAAATAAATTTAGGGGCGAAATATTTATTTTAAATTATTTTTAACGAAGTTTGGATCTTATTTGGATGTTTACTGAATATTTATCACAGTCAAAGTAGGTAAATTGCATATAGCCGAAGAAAGATCACTGCAGTCATATACTGCGTGGATTAGCCGCCCGATATTTTTGAGATGTACGTAAATTCCGTTTGTGGGCATTTTGAAAGTTTAAAGTGATACGTTTCATATAAGTTTGAAAAATCAATGACCAAAAGGTAGAAATATAAAAAAAAGATACTTAAATTATATACTTACAAGAAAAAATGAAATAATTGCAAACAAAAAATTATTCGTTTAGACGTGTGCGGGAATATTTTCATCGTACCACATTCACACACGTCATCATCGCCAGTTTTCTAATTACTATTCTTTTTTACAGTGCATTTTTTAAATTTAAAATGGCACGCAATTTACAGTCCATCACAGTAGTACTGCATAGAAGGCCCGATATTAGGTTAGATCTGTGTTCGCCGCTTGCAGTCAGCTGGTGTGTCAAACTTATTTTTCGTCACGAGTATTATTAATTATTATCGTCGCCGTAGTCGTCACTATAAACTCGCCTACTGCCATATTATAATACGTAGTATAATTCATCGTCGACGGGCGATTCGTTTTTCGACCTCACGGATTTCGTTATTGTTTTTGGCAGACGTCGGAGGCGACGAAAGGTATCTGTCGCCAGAGAATTACACGGTTTACGGTGCAACACGCGAATACTATATATATATATATATATATATATATATATATACTGTATGGTTATATAATAAGTATATATATATATATTACATTAAAGTATATACGTACAATATAGTTAATTAAACGTCCGCTCGTGTGTAACACTGCGTATCGATTTTCCCAGTCGACCTATTGATTTTTTAGCACCGCAATCCCGAACCCTGAGGATTCGCAGTTGTCCGATGCGCCACAGCAGCAGGTCACGATATTTGTGAAATTGATATTGTTAACACTGTTATTATTATTATTATAATTATTGTAATTATTATTATTATTATTATTAATCTCGTATACGATGCCAGCGATAAACTTTATACGGCGTGTCATCGACTTCTTTTTGAACGTATAGAACGGTATTAATAATACAACAATCATAATAATATAATATAAACTATATTTTATTATTTTTACAACTATTTATATATGATTTCCACTGCAGATGGTTGTTACATCATATTATTACTACTATTATTAGGTAGAAATCACAGTAACGTTGAAATGGACCAGATAACCAACCCCGTCTATGTAACTAAGTAATTGTAACCAGATGGTACCGATCAAACTACAGTCAAGTTCAATCCGATGGGAAAACAAGCACTGCAAAACATACTTTAAACCCACGGATTTTCGACGGTTGTCGTTTCGTGCAGTCCAATGAAACTCGATCACCAGACGACGACGATCCATGTAGATAGATGTAGTGCGGGTGGGTATATATAGTGAGTTAGAAACTTAGATGGTCGTGAAGATTCATTTTAAGTTACTAGAAATTTCGATTAGAAAAATTGTGTTTTGTGTATACTGTTACGTGGCACATAACTCCATATACATTGTGTGTATGTTTGCTATAGCACTAAATAATATTACCTACCTCAATATAACACCGAGCACCGCCTATTATCAATTTTAAATTCAAACAACGCGTGTCTACATATGTTATGTACATTGTATAAGTATAATACCTGTTGTATATATTAATTGTATTTGCTTTTTGAACTTGAACTTTATAGTTCTACAAATACATATTCGTGCGTGAGTGTAACACGGAGGTAGGTAGTAGTAGTATTATTATTGTCCATTATTACTTATTTATGGTCGGATAGAATTTTGATTGTTTTTATGTTTTGTTATTAATTTAATCTAGGAGGGACATCTACTTGTATAATATATAATAATAATTCCTAGTTATTATTAGTAACTAGCACGAAATCGGATAAAACATTATTTGACTATTCGTATATTTTTAAAAAATATATAATAATATAATAACAATAAATTTAATAATTTAATATTAATTTTAAGTAACTGTCGTTCAGTGAAAACAAAATGCGTTGTTTTTAAGGATATTCGTGTTTGTCAAACGTACAGTTAAATGTATGCGTGCACTCATGTGAGAGGAAGAGAATACAATATGTACACTCGTATAATTATTGTTTTATAAAAAGTTTAAAAAACCATTTCAATTTATTTGATCATAGGTAATGGAAATGACATAGTATTATGAACGTTTACAATGAGAAAATTAGTAGGTATTTACAAATATCTGGTTGATTTCAAATTACAATAATTGTTTGTATTCAACTCGGATGGTTCATAGACAATAATAATAGCAATATATATAATATTAGGTATGTAGCCTGAAAACCAACCCATGAAGGATTTTTGGTTGTTTCTATAATATTATTCCGATAAGTTGCGTTTTGAATGAGTCCATTAATAACGACGCGTTATGCATAATTTATATATTACTAAAAAGCTAACCGTATAAAAGTAATATCGGTCGTTTTAATAATCGATTAACACATTGTCGGTATATAGTTATTTATGTATACATTTTTTTTACGAATTTATGTACACGGCCGCTGCGTGAATTCTAACGCTTTGATTATAATATTATATATTATATTGACTCCCGTGGAGAATAAAATATGCATTTGAGTGTTGCGAAAAAGGGTTGGGTTGTGGCGTCAGTTTTTTGTAACGAAAAATTCGAAGAATAAAATGTAACACGGGGTAACTTTTTATTTTCGTGCTTTCACTGATGATTTACATCTGTACACACTCATAATATATATATGTACATACATATGCAAGACTTATTTATCACACGGAACTATCCTCGGGTGATGTTTAGAAAATAATAATAATAATAAAAAAAAAGCTTGTAACGTGGTTTGAAGGTTTGCTTTGTATGTGTATTTGCTCAGCTCTAGTCCTTAATGTAGGTACAGTGGACGACAAATATTTCAGTGAACCGAAAATGATTACCCGTATTGAAACGGAAAAAATAACCCTCTTAGTAGGTACCTATCGTAAAATGTAAATAGACAACCGGTGATGAGAATCAAAAACAAAAAAAATTCAGTCTGTAATTTTTCTCCGTTAAAATTTTAAACGAGGGTATGCTCAATAATACCATATACTGATATAACAATAACTATATTATATATATATATATATATGTACACGGACATACGGTCCACCGTTTCTGGCCGTAAGGTCTAATGTCAGCTTACGTGTCACATGACCATATTATTATATTATTGTGACGTAGTAGTACATATAATAATAATAATACATAATATGCGTGTGTGAGTGTGTGTGATTATATGTATATGATCACATACGGCGACGGATCGAGAAATAAATTTTGGAAGACGTCCAAAAAGGGTTCTGATATACGCACACGTTCGAACTGAACGATGTATTCGTTGCACGGTTTTCTAATCGGCGAAGTGGAAAAAAACAAAGTCTCAACGCAAGCTCGTCATCTGGACGTACGCGATGATTAAAATGGAAACCGCGGCACCGAAATCGACAAGAGGAGATAGACCGTCACAAGTGAAACTAGACGGTTTTCGATCCGCGAATTATATACGACATTAATCCTTGGATTTAAAACTAATACCGTACGACGTCAACGTGAGTGTATATATAAATTTTGTATATTAGTAAACATACCATCGACAAACGCGTGCAACGGTTTTCGTACGTGTCACTTAGCAGCATGCTCAATCACTTTATCTTTTTCTCGAATTTCCACCGCGGTATCATAACACTTTCGACGTCAATCGAAAACTTTGTTACCATCGACGCGTATCTATTATACGTAATACGAACATCGTCGGCGCCCACATTCGCACCAAGTATTTTAATAGATACCTACTTTTTAACCGAACTACAACTATGATACAGTCGATTCGAACTGGTAGGTACGAGCACTTTGATTCGTCGACGGCATGAATTATTTACTACCATAATAGTATTTACCTAATTATAAACAACGTAAACACAACGTTGTCGTCACACCAAGGACGGCTTGTCGACAATAATTATGTGTCTGTTCGTATAAAATGTGGTCTTGAAAATTGCGGTGGCGCCGAAAACGCGCGAATAATATTTTTTCCTAAAAATCTTAATACCCGCCGGAAGCATTTCCGTAGATGCGCCTGACAAAAGTTTCGGCTGAGATCGGAATGGACGAGTGGGGTTACTATCTTTAAACTCCTTCCCCCCACAGAAATAGTGGTGGTCCGTCCAGTCGGAATGTTTATAGTATAATTATTTGACACTTGGTTAAATATTAATATATATTATATACATAACTACAGTGTAACGTGTTAAACGGATGGCGTGGAATATTTACCTCTTTTGTTCGGCGGCGGCCTTAAAACGCGGCGTATAAAGTCGCCGACGACGACGGCGACGACTTACGGCTGTCGACGACGAAAAATGATTCGGAAAACTCGACAGGGCGAGGAGGAGGAGATTTGTAGAACGGAGGCAAGATTACTAACAGGGGGATAATGAAAACAACAAAATAAAAAAAAACGACCGCGAACCGAAACCAAAAATTACACATTCGCGCGCACACGCGTACGAGTACTCGCGGCGTGTCTACTGTCGCGAGCGACGACAGCAAAGATGACGACGGCGGCGGCGGCGACGAAGGCGGCGACGGTTATAATATTATACGCCACACACGCTCAGCAATTCGCCGGCAGCGGATTTTTCGCGCACTCGCACACTCAGACACTCGCGCACAAGCGCACACGCACACTACGACTGACTGTGTACCGTACGACACAGCTCCCGCCGCCGCGCGACACTCGCCGAGTTATTATATTGTTGTATACGTTACGATAATAATAATAATGTATATATGTGTATGTAACGACGACGGCTTATAATATACACACACGTAATATTATACCATAACGGTGCGGTGTGTGTGCGGCGTGTACGGTGGCTCTGCGACACACGCGCTCGCACACACCGTTCGTAGTCGGGCGACCGGAGGCGGACAGACCGCGTTGCGCGCGTCGTCGCGGTATAGACCAAAAGCTCGGGCGCCCCGCCCGCCGCCCGACCGACCGACCGTCAGCGCTGCCGCTGCCGCCGCCGCCTCGTGACGTCACGCGCGCGAAAAAGAGAGACCGAAGCGCGCGCGTGGCCGGCGGTGGACGCGGCCGCGGTGGAGCACGCAGCACCGGCGCGGGGGTGACCTACCTGCAGGGGTAGTCGAGATTGGCGAGGGTGGGTGTACGGGTACGATTTGGGTTCGGGCTGCAGCTGCGGGGGGGTTGGAATTTTTAAGGATCGGTCAGACCCACGCCGCACTGTATGTATATAGTGTTATACATTTTACGACGCCGTTGTTTCCGGAAGCGGTGCACTTTCCGCCCGAGTCGCCAAACGGGTAGCAACCTGTTCCCCTTTCCTCGACGGGCGATTGCAAATAACGTGGTAATATCTCGATATAATATCTCTTTATTATTGTGTAGAGAACGGGTACCTATCACATAAAGAGTATAGTACATTTCTCTCATAGTGTACAAGTGAACAATTTTAACAGATGGAAAATATGTCGAGAAATATAAAAAAAAATGATATTACGATAGGGCTCAATATGTGAAAATGATGATATTGTGAGAATATAGCTTATTTCATAAAATAATTTAATATAATGTCCACCTGTGTTATTTAATTTAAAAAAAGTTTTTCATTTTTGATTTTGACCTACAATTTTTGGACGATAAGCGAGGATAACGATAGTTGCCTCTTCGAGATGTCATCTGGGCAATACTAAATTGCTACCATAAAGTGAATATTATTTAATTTTTAGACATTTATTCTGAAATGTAATGGGTGCAATTTGCATTTGCTACCATCGACCTCATCCATCGTTTAGAGGTAATTAACAATTTGCTTTTTCATCACGAAATGCTTTCCGAAAAATTATGAATAGGTGCCTACTTTACAGTCATAATAGTAATAACTAATAACTGCTACTATTATAGTATTCAGTACGGACACACGCGTAGGTACAGCCTGTCATAATCATATCATTACTTTTAAAGTACGCACTACAATTGTGTATAAAATACATACAAATAATTCTCTAATTTACGTCCTGTGTAACTATAATTATTGAAAAATTAAAGCTAATCGTTTTGTAAAAATAAATTACCGGGTATAATAACCAATATTTTACTTACATACACGTAAACCAGATACCTGAACGGATTACTGGACTCAACGTAATGTTGTGTGTTTATTAAAATATAAACAATATTATCTATACGTTACTGGTATGTAGTGTGTTTTAATGACGTTTGGACCTCAGAGCTCTGTCCTCTGTGATTGTCTTTTGATTCTCAGTCTCTCCCTCTCTCTATCTCTATCGCTCTCAGCCTCGATGATTTGATTTCTGAATTTGTAAACTACGCGCACATTAGTCACAAAGGTGTATTCAGTATTTTGAACAATAAGCACATGGTTTTATTTATATAATATGGTTGTGCACTAGAGTTATATGATGCGGGAAACTACGTTTCCGGGTTGTATGCACCATAATATCTTTTTTTCAAATTTCTATCAGAATAAAAAATAAACTATTTGTTCGTCCAAGGAGTGTTTAGAGTTGAATGATATTTTTAAATTTAACGTGCCTGTTCTGAATGCAACAAAGATTCTAAAAGTTATTTTGGAAATAAGTACAGATACATACAATGTTATAACAATATAATGTACAAATCATTAGAGGTAGGTACTTTAAAGTTGAAACTCGATTTGAACGTTTAAGAGAATGTACATCGAAAATACTTTTAATTAATGAGTTATATACTTATATCATAGTGATTATTTTATTATATATCCCAACAATTGAATTTTTTTTATATACAATTAATAATTTGTGTACCTAGTATATTTACTTATACAATAAGTAGGTACCTATTAACTATGTATATTATTATGTTCAGAAACTATAACCGAATTGCATTAGGTAAACAAAATGTGTATATTTTATTATAAAATGCAAAAACTTTTTTCTACAAGAATTTTTTTTCATTTACTATTTCATCATATTATTATTATTAGGTTTATATTATTTTTGTACTTATTGTATGTACATTATTACATTTGTAAAATTAACGATTCACATAGTTCAAAATTTAAAATTCAATATTTATATACATTTTTGGTTTTTAATCTTCTGGTATTATTTTTTTCACCTTTTTGACATTATGTAACTTTCTGTAAAAGTTAAAATACATTTTTTTAAATTTTTGGTTGTTTTTCAACTTTGAAAACCATATTTTCAAAAACTGTTAAAACTGTAAAAAAACTGTAATGAAGTTACTTACTACCTATGTTTTTATTTTCGTGTTAATTTTACAGTATTCACGACGTTCCATAAAATATAAATTTGATCAAATGTAGTAATTTTATAAAAATTACAATTTCTTAGTTTCACCATCAAATGATTTATAGTAGTGCCTATATTTTGATACATTGAATATGTTGAGTATTTAGCTTAAAGATACTAAACTATTTTTATAATGCTTGCAATGTAACGTTGAATGTGTGTGCAGTTTATTTAAATATGAGTTTAACTTGTTAATTTCTTTGTGAAAAGGAAATTCAAAAAATAATTTAAAATATTAAAATATAAATAGCAACTATAGTCGAAATTACATTTATATATTTTATATATAAGTAATTTAGATACGGTAGATGAAAAAATAAGAATAAAAATAAAAATAATTTAAGACTTTAAGAGTAATTGTAAGACGCCTGATAAAATGTTGATAAAATATTACATAATGAGTCAAGTGGGACACAATTTTAATTATATAAATTTCATCTATAGGTACTTCGCGTAACCCGGTATAATTATAGTATTTTAAAAGTGTATTAATGCACCTCGTTGATTCATCTATGGAAATTACATTAGAATTTCCAAATCCATAAAAGTATTTTTAAGTACAAATTTAGACATATTTTATACTACATGTTTATGCGTTTAACAAAAATAAGTGAATTAAAAATGTAAGAATAATAAATATAAGTAACTTATAAAATTACGAGTTTATTTCGGTTTTTATATCAGCGTAATGCAATATTATTATCTTACTTTTTCTGAATAAATAACGATTTGTTGAATTGAATCTCAGTTATCTTAACAAAAATAATTTGTAGCTTTCCTAAGTTATGAATTATTTATGGTCATAAATTAATAATAAAATTGTTTCAAAATTGACTCCAAAACTTACTTGTCAAATTCAAAATTTAAATAACAAATTAAATAATTTTTTTATTGTTCTTGACATATTCGAATTAAGATTTAAGACTTGCACGTCCATGCCCCAGAGTAGGTTTTAAGTATTTTTACAATATAATGATATAGTGCTACGGTAAATTCATTAAATAATTCTAACCAATTGTAACGCACTATAACGCTACGAGCATAATATTATCACATTATTACCCCAGCGTCGTAAGGTTATTAAAAATATTCTTCTTATTATTATTTAAAATTGGTCATTCCTAGCTTGCGGTATCTACAATTAGGAATGATAAAATATTATGTACATGTATTCTTACTAGTTTTGATAAATTGAATCAAACGTAATAATACTCAAATAATTGATTTACACGATTAAAATAAATGGTCTAATACCCATGAATGGTTTTGATTTTAATTTTTAGTACATCGTTTGAATCTCGCCAAACACCTGTTTGTATACCTATTATGACCTGTGTGTAGATATATTATAACAATATAGGGAATTTGATCGTATCCTTATGAATTCGCAAAATAATTTTAAAAAAAAGCACTCGGGGCTTAAAGCATATAATATGTATACTTACAAAGACGTAAATCGTTTTCGTACCTACACGCACAATGTATACCATTCGCTGACGTTCGGATTAAAAATTGTTATTTTAGTCGCTGCACAGTGTACCTACCTAAAAATATTTGGCAGAGTTTGTTTTCTGACAGTTTTTGAAAATAAAAAACTACGTGGTTTACGCTTTATTATTATAATATATGAATATTAGTTTTGCAACGCTTGAACGACAAAATATGTAACAAATGTCGTGTGTGTGTGTGTGTGTGTGTGTAGGCATAGTTTTCGTCGTGCACGAGTTATTATTAAACGTGATAAATTCGAGTGTACCTATCCACACAGTTCACACATTTTTTTATTTTTTCAGTTTTACAATAATATGCTTATTTAATAAACACTGCGTAGAGTGTGTGCTGGAATTTTTGGGTTAGTGGAAATTTAATTATTATTTTTTTTTTTAACCCCAATATTTACTGTACCATTTTTCTATGTTTTTATCAGCTTAAATGACATTAAAAGCATCGTAAAAAAAAACCGAAACACGATTCGCCGGCGCACCCATTCGTCGTCGCCGAAATGGTCGTTTTTATCTCAGCAACATAAAATAACAAAAATAATATATATTATTGGTACCTGACACAAATAATAATCGTCTTTTCTCGCTTCTCGAAGTGAGATTATATTAGTCTGTTGATCTGGCACACGTGTCAATTTATGTACCCAATAAAATTATACCGATAATACATTTCACGTTCTCTTCTTCGTCGTTTCCCAAACATTGTTATTTTCTGAGTCTTTTTTTCTTTCTGGTGTCTCACTCCGTACCTACTTATATGCGGTATTCCGCACGAACCAACAAACAAGTAACGACATAACGCAGATACGATTTTACGATTACATAATTGTACCGTAAAACATACATAAGACGTTCGTCTAGAACACGACTTACTGAGGAACTTATTTTATTACGCCAAGTGCCAACCTATTAAAATATCAAAATTGTATAAAATAATAATAACAATAATAACAAATAAATAATAATTATATTTCCTAGTCTTGTATGGATATTCAAACATCTAATATTTTATGATCATTTTTTGCTTCAATCTATTTCTAATTTTAATTCTTTGCAGACTATAATCAATTAAAATAAACTGACAGGCTCCACAGCACAGGGAACTAAATAAAATGTTAATTCTCCGCCAATTAGATAAGATATGTTTTTTTATCGAAAAATTGTCTAGGAGACCGCATTTTCCGAATGCATAAGGCACGACGATTTGTTCGTTTTACCGGTGCGCCTTATGCGTTCGTATTAATTGTGCACCGCCACCGCGGAAAAACTTGGATTTGCTGTATTTTCGATATCATGCAACAAGACGCGAAGTACGAGTTTAGTTGTAATAGTATGTATTTTAATAGCGTATTATTATTGTTATCGATCGTAATTGAATTTTTTTTTCTAAATTATTCCGTTTGGATCTTTAACTTTATGCATATTATAATATTACACCGGTCGTAGTACACAGTAATAATATGCGTGGGCACGATCGTTCCGACGAAAAACATCAACGCACAGCATCAGTGCATGTTTTCAAAGTTATACTGGTACGTAATGTACCGGACTGCGTGTACCTAAGAATCGCAACAATGATATATCAAATCCTTTGGTGCTGCAGTATACGTCTTTGTTATTTCCCCACCCTTGTATGTGATGGTATTTTCTACGTTATGTAAATTATTATACACCACTGTTTGGTGGACTTTTTACGTTGCGAAAAACTACACTGTGACGCTAGTGATCGATCGACTGAAACGGTGGTGAGGCGAACAGAGTTGGTCGTCGTCCGCTCCAACATAGACCTGCAGCCTTTAGATCCGAAACATTATGTGTATCAACTTTTGGTGGCGATCGTGTGATCGGAACTTTGGGACACCCCCCCCCCCCATATAATAATGTGGTGTGGGTGACCCGGCAGCCGAGTGGCGCATAGAAGTTGTCACAAATCGAGAAAGCTGCACCTCGATGACAGTCGGTGACACCGCTGTAGTGGTATATCGACCGCGGTAGCCTTTCACACACTCAAACGACCGCACAGACGAGAGATTGAAAGGTATATAGCTATAATAGTTTCGTATAATATCTGTGTATATATAATGTTATTGCGAACACGTACAACTGCGACTCTTCGATATACGTGCGAATTTGACGTGGGCGTCGTGCGGGATGGAGCCGAGAAAGTAACTCTATCGGCTGTTATATTTGATTTGACGTGCCTGAGCGATCGTCACACGACGCATATATTTTAAAGATATAAAACGTATCTGGACGAGATTTCGACATAGAGGCCCCACTTGGCCTGAGTAATGTTTGACGTCCCGAAAATTAGAAAAACAAATTAAAACCAAACGTACTACAGCCACAATATTAAAATCCAATCGATAATATATACCTATATTCTGTTTTCACTATTTCGATGCATTTATTTCAATTATTGTCAATTGTCATTTGCTACGATTGAATATTTTATTATTTTTTTTTTTTTATAGGTACATAATTTGGCTTCAACGGCTATTAGGACTATTAGCACTAATTTTTTCAAATTTTTAAATCACACATTTGTCTACAATTACAATTTAATGTAATTTACAACGCATTAAAATTTAAAATTACCAAGTAATTAATATAATTTTCATTGGTAAATTTTTAAAAGAGATAAACAATGAATGAGTCTCTTATTGTAAGATACATAGTTAGGTTAGGCTCGACTGGTGGGATAAAAGTGAAACACAGCCTCACCTATTTAACAAGTGGGAAGAAAACATATAACATGCATATTTTAAGATTATTTGTTTACATTCGAAAAATTATTTAAGCCATTTAACATTTTCTAATTTTTCTAATAATTAATAGTATTTATTCGGGAACTTACTGACACAGTATTCGATTAATTTAAAACTATAATAACACAACAACTGTGACGTAACAACAAAGCGAAACACATCGACTAACTACCCAAAATTTATATCCAACCACGAATCATGAGTGTGGTGAAAAATATTTTACCTTAATAAAGTACAAATAAGACTATCTCATGAAAGGGAGCCGAAGTTGTATCGAATTAAGTAGGTACAATTATTATGATGCAGAAAAACTTATACTGTCTCAGGTAAACGTTAGTTAGCACGTCAATCCGTGCGTTATGATGATAATTATATTATATGCTACACTGATCGTTACTAAAGATAAATCGACGTTTGAATTAATTAACGATTCAAAAAAATTCTTACAACAATATGATTTTCATTGAAATTATTTAAGTATTCTCAATATTTTTAATCGCGAGTCTGTAGTTAAAAGTTTTCGAACATTTTCTTTCTCCCAGAAAATTTGAATAATATGTATGCCTTGCCGGTTATCAACTTTTAAAGCCACCATTGTATACTATGCATATTATTATTCATAGCAATGGTATATTATTATAATTTATAATAAAATATTAGTATAATACAACAATGGTGTTTAGGCGAAGAGTGAAATCGTTATTATTTTTCCTTTCTGAAACCGTTCTCCTTCGCTTTCCGGTCTGGTTCGATCCAAAGCCGCCGCCGCCGCCGATGATACGGATTCGGTGCACGTAAAGTTTTCAACCCGTCGTCGCCGTCGTCTGCGTGTTTGCTGCTCTATACCGTTAAAATCAATACGCGTGTGTATATAGTTAAAAGTGTATATATGCATTATACATGGTATAATATATTATGGTATATAACTATACACTACATTACTATGTAATAAATTTGACGGTTGCATGCGGCGTACCTGCATCAGAAGCTTGGTATCCGTGGTTGTATATTCGGAAAAACAGCGAAAGAGAGTACATAATATTATAATATAATATTGTGACGGCTACGACGACGTCTACCCTGAAGACCTGCGCGATTCCTTTTATCCAGTTATTTATTACGATTTTATTCGTTTCTGACGTGATGAATTTAATTTTCTTTTCCGGGGTTATTATCTATTAAAGTCCATCCCGCCAACCACCTGCACCGCCGGCGGAGCGAAGACCGAAAACCACGTCAACGCGCGTTTCGTTTTTATTTACATTTTTTTTCATTAAATATCACATTTTTCATAACCCGGAGCCGCCGTCACTTGCTCCACCACAAACTAATTATTCGAATACATTAAAAACACATGTTTCGCTCACGCGTTTAAACTTCGTTGCGTTATTGATTCAAACCGTTCTAAACGTTTTCGCCACTGAAATATTCGAATATAACTTGTCGTTTAACGAGAACGATCGGAGCTTAAACACGTCCAGGAGTTCAGATCGATCGAAACGAACGAATTTTGTCAAGTCCAATAGTTCCATTAATCTAATTTCTTCATTATACATCAACACCGGTGGTTTTCGACGACGACTTCGTAGGTTTAATAATATATTATTGTATTATCCTGCATTGTACAAATACAATAGTTAAGAATGAAATAAAAACATATTACAGTGGTTGACTTCATTTCTACTGTATTTGCGAGTAAAATCGTATTCAACAACACTTCATTCCAACTGCTTATGATTATGGAGCGGAAAACGTAATGTTCCTCGTTATGAAAATATAAGTAATTACTATGCATAACGCGACGATAGTAATATTATTATTTCGCACCGTGTTTATTACACTGCAGCAGGTATTACACGATCGTTTTTTTTTTTATCCTTTATTTTCGGGTTTCAAGATAATAATAATCATAATAACGCAAAGGTTTACGGAGTTTATGAACTGTTGCACGTGTAACACGCGATCCCTCCGTCGCCGATACAATTAATAAAAGTGGACCGATTCCACACGTCTATACGTGCAATACGAAAACGTGGGTCACTATTATTTCGTTTAACTAATTGCAAGTTGCTAATCGGTTATTTTGAAAATATAGCTGATATTCGTTCTACTGCAAATAGTTATATAATAATATGAGTTACCTTGTGTACCATTCAAAAGGAATGGTACATTTTGTTCAAAAAATCTAAAAATAATAAGTCGATAACATTATGTGCACTCAAAAGTTCAAACGCAATGAAAATATACACCGATAAAATATGTAGAAATATAAGAATAACCAATGCGAATGAAATTCGAATTTCAAACTTTAGTCTCTAAAACAAACACCACTTATGCTTTTCAACATGTTTCATCTATTCAGTTAGCACAACATACAGTTGTGTTTGTAGACATAGTATAATTGTATTTGCATAATATTGTTTGCACAGTGTACTTCTCCTTACTTGTTTCAATTTATATATAACTGTTTCATTTCCCAGAATTTTAGAGTGTTAAATTCGTCGAAACTCGTATTTTTAAAAACTTATTTGAAACTTTTTAATTAATTACTTTTATCAAAAGATAAAACGTATTATTGGTACAATAAAATGTATAATCTAAAATAATGATATACATTTTCCGGAATTACGACTTACGAACCGTTTGTTATCTTTGCTTCGAAAGCCCAAAACTACTTCCTTCCATATCGATTCCTGTCAAATTATTAGTCCCATAATACTGATATACATTGCCACCCATTTTAGTCTTATTCCTTTGATGAACTGAATTAAATGCTCTCTTTTATACAGCTCGTATACTGTTAGACGATAGTCCTGACTTAAAATTTTTATCTGGTACTTTTTATAATATATTTTCCTAAGTACTTTCCTCTCAAATATCGTTAGTTTTTCTTTATACTGTCGTTGCCCATATGACCGATACGTAAGTAAATAATAAGGTAATATACAACGCATTTTTAATATATTTATAGTTACTCTTTTATTTTTTTATTTTTTTATAATAAATTATCAAATTAAACTATCTGCAATGTGTTATAACAGTTCAATCACATAATATAACATCGTTTGTTATTCAATTATTTGCTAAATAATGGGTATACCATATGAACTAAATAATATAAATATTTTAACACAGTTGAATAAATAACCGTGATGTTGTCAGAGTTTGAAAGAAATTTCGTACCTATTTTAAGTTGTTTTGGATATTAGTTTTTTCATTTAATATTGTGTTCTAAATACAATTATATTAATAAACCATTAATATATAACTAATAGAACTACTTTGATTCGACATATTTGATTTAATGACAAAAATCTATATATCAAACTTTGTTTGTTCATTTGATGTTTGAACCAACCCAATTGAAATTAAACATTCAATTGCAATGTATAATTATTAATTTCTATATCAGTATAATAATTGGAATATATATTATATCCAAAATAACCACTTCAAACAAACTATGTGTTTACACACTATTAATTAAAATATAATAATATCGTTTATAAACATTGAAAATCGTGTACAAATCCATAAGGCTCTCACGTATAGAGTAATAAATATTAATTTTATGGAAAAACGCCAATCACTCTGTATAATATAATACATATTGACAAAAATATCAAAGTCAATAACGTTATTTTCTTCTACGACGCTTCGTAACGAAAATTTACTGACCCGTCACTAAAGATGTTTCACATCAAAAATCGCCGAAGAGTTAAATTTGAAGCCATCAATTCCCACGTTTTCTATACCCGCATCGACAGTTATTGGGTACTGAATGAAGTCAGAATATCATATTATATTATTATTATAATAAAAATATTCTATGAAATATAAAGCAGTACAATGTACGAACATACAGTCTAGATATAGGTGCGGGCACTGTTATTTTCAGTTTTCAACAATCGCATAAAATTCAAATAATATCGTGTACCAGTATATTATTATTATTATAATACAATGTATGATATTTTTTGTATATTTAGGATTTAAAATACCAATTATTTTCGACGTGATACAATTCCTCGTGTCATTTATTGACGCAGCATCGGGCATTGTGTACGGTTGTTTTTCTCGAAAAATTGGATTTGTGTAATGAAAAATATGTTATAAATGTTAATCATATACATCAAACAATATTATTTCGGAAAATCTAATTAATTCCGAATTTCTACGGATTGAATAATATGATGAGATGATAAAAATGAAAACCTAAATAAACATTGACTGGTGGTTCTATTCTGCTGTTTGTATATTCTCTATTGTTGCCATATAGGTGCATGCATGGAATAAAATATTTAAAACTATTACTCAAACAAACTCTCATTCAAACATTTCATTTAATTCAAACATTTTGTATCTATAATGGCTTATAACTAGAACAATGCTACATTTTAACAAATCCAAAACGATTTATAGCGCACGTTACACGGGGTTCAACAACAGTCTAACTCGTATCCTCTTGGTAAATCTGAGATCGATGAAGCTGTTGTTTATCCCGCCGGAAACGACTCAACCGTTCCAACGCTATATCGGATACAATCAAAATATATGGATAACCCATTAGCGTAAATAAGAAGAAGAAAGTAAATTAACACTAATCGTTCCCTCAAACCATCTATTTGTGTATAAATACTATAGGGGAAGGCCGAGCCAAGACGAGTCACTTCTCTCACATCTTTCAATCAGTTAACTTCTAATCGAAACAGACACTTGAGGATCAGAAAAATCGAAGACCGAAAATTCCGTCCACTAACGGCCCATGCCACCTATAATCAACTCAGATCGACGAATGACCACTCGTTTGAAGAGGGCCCACAGTAATTTTTACTATTCGGGCGGGCCAAGGCGCGCGTGCCACGTACATTCACCGATGAAACGACAACCACCGGCCGCCACAAATGATGGCTCACATAGAAAAAAGTTCCTTCTGGGGGGTCAGTAATTTGGTATTACTCTGGTACACTATAATATAAGCTACCGCCTTTCTGGGTTGAGTCCAATCTGAGAAGCTGTTTGCATATGTCACGCGCTCTCCAGGCTAGCCGGCTCCAATTAATATTGTAAAGATAGGATAAGACTATTCTCTATATTATAATATTGAAAAATTAGGACCACTCAAACGCTTGGTCGTCCAATCAAGCATCACCACCCCCTTGGCCTTGCCGATTAAGTGTCGACGCTTAACTCCACCCCACGCAAATAATTGGATACCCACATATACCGATGTAATATATGTGCGAATGTATTGGATATTTGGATGTAATACCGAAAACTCATTTGTTATTATTTCTAAAATTGTATACGGATCGTCAGAGTTCCGGCACTTGGTTTTAACCGGAATTCATTATACTTTTGAATATCATTCGAGAAGATATTCATTGCTTATGTAATAAGACAAAGTAAATCGTCGTAAAATCATTAAGTTGACGTTACATATTAGTAATACTATAAATAGTATTATATTATTAAACAGCTATGCACGAAAACGCGTGCAATACTCAATAATACAACCTCCTTGACCTGCATTTTGTACGTTTTGTGTTTCGATAAAATAATAGTTATTGTTATCATCGTAATTTATTATTGCCATTACGTTATCTATTTTTGCTTATGGATTTATGTTTCGGTATTTTGTGTTTACCTACTGTCCCACTTTAAGTACTTATGATTTTTTTAATTATTATAATATTAAGTCAAATATATAGGTACTATAAATAGTGAATTTAAACATTTATTATGGTTTATAATAGTATGATTATACATCTAGCAATCAGTTTTAAATATTTATGTTTAATTTTATTGAATTATTCTAACAAATAATAACTAAAGCCATTTAAGGAGAGATTGTTATTTTTCGTTTAAATATCTTTTTCATAAAAATGAAAAACATCAAACGTTTACAAAAAAGAAATAGTGTTTACGGATTTTTGATATTTTTAATTTCCGTAAGATCGCACATTTTCCAGTTTTTTGACTTCAAAACAAAATGTTATTAACATTAATCGAAAAAAAAACATTATTACTGGTACAAACTAAACATAGTATTCAGACAAAAAAAAAAAATACTGATATATAATTATAAAACCTACACATATAATATAATATTATATATTAATATTTATTTTATAATATAACATCATGTGACGTAATATTAAATTATAAATAATTGTATTTTATAACAGTTTAATCATTTTCATGAGAATTAACATCACTTTGTAACACAATATAGGTAATATTATATCAATTATTATTATTCGTGAATAGTATAATATATACTATGAAACTGCAGGACTTTCCGCCGGACACCCGTTTGTCTGAAACATTATTCATCATATTCACATATCACATATGGCACACAATATCAATGTAATTTATATACTTTCTAGTTGTCGAGGTCAAAACCTGAAATTAATTATATTATTTAACGATAAAATGACAGTTGGACGGAATCATTACCCGGAACTTTTCATACACGTATCATGTATGGCCCAGCTGTAATTTCCCTAAAACATTTTCCACTGTATATATGGAATAATAGGAGAAAACATTGAACCGTAATGCAAACGCATTATGATACGTTATATTATTTTACTGCCAGTAACGACATGACGATCATTTCGAAAATAGAATATATATGGGGGGGGGGGGGGAATTTGGTTTTGAACGGTTTGTCGAATAGCTTTTATATAACTCGTATATTATAGGTACACACCGCGTATCGTGATAGGTTATAGGTCATGGCTTAAATATACAAGGTTATAGCAATAGTACCCCCACTATATCATTTTATCACGTTAAGGAATTAAAATGGCAGCGTAAGGAGACGACGTATACTGTCTATACTATGATATGGACCGTACCCTTACGCTGCCATTTTATTTTAGTTTGATAACAATATGGGATAAGTGCTGTAACCTTGTATATTTAAACTATGGGTTAGGTTGGTTAGGTCTAATAAAATGACGGGAAAGTCATAAATCGCATAACGTTTTGAAATATCGCTCGAAGACGGTCATCTGTGTTTGCTAAATGTACGTAATTTACTGTCGATTACCGCTGCAGTACTTTCCCGTGTCGTTGTGCGTATATAAAACGAGGGGGATGATATTAGTAATAATTATCGCAAATTATTATTATTGTTATTTGTCGGAATGATTTGGGTATTAAACGTCGTTGCGCTACGCCCGGCCGGTGATGTACAAATATAATTCGAAGTCGTTAGGGCGACGACGCCAATACCGCTCGCGTTTACTTAACCGATCAGGTTTAATGGTTACCACGACCAATGCACGTTGTACAGAAATGATTTTAACCACTGTCATTATTGTATTCTGTTTTCGAACGATCGTATAAGACCGGCGGAATAATTTACCTTTGTAATGATAGTACCCATTAAATTGATATTCGGCGTATTCAATTCGTCGAGTCTCTCCGTGCAATTTAATAGGGTCTCCCGAAATGTCCGAATCAATCGGAAACACGTGAAATCGGAGGTGGACCAAGTCTTGTTACCGAAACCATGTAGATACCGATATCACATGTACCTATCTTTATGGATTATTAGCTGCGGGTAATATATTATTATATGATGTTATTTTACATAGTCCCAAATATGATTGAATGGTGATAGCGATTTTTAGTAAATAGTTTTTTTCCTTTAAAATTTTGCAATTAGAACAATATTCTGCAGTAAAACGATTTTTAGTTTTTATTGATTAGCAACTGATAGATTATATCTACAGATAACATTTTATTGTAAAATCGTAGGTAACACTATGGTACATATTTTGATGTTGGCTGCACTGGTCTAGAATCAAAATTGTCATTGCTATCACAAAAACCCCGCGAAAACTAAATGTCATTATAATGGCAGTTGGGACTGGAAGGGTTAAAAAAAATATTTAACGTTTTTTATGGACATCGAGTCGACGAGATATAAGTGTAAGAATATGTATTTCCACGATAACGTGATTTTTTTAGTTGCGTAGTTAATTTACAATTAGTACACGTGCATTATCATAATAATTATAATTTGTTGGCGAGGTAATGGAAATTTTATGTACTTGCCTATATTATAATATCATAGTCTACATGAAAAAAATTCAATTTCCGTAAGTACACTACAGAATACATTATAACAAAATATGTAAAATAACAATAATTTCATAATTATTACTTTAATTATTATTATTATTACCGTTACAAAACGCATAAATCAATCATTCTTACACTAATTATTATTTAATAAAACTAAAAGAAAGTTAAAGTATAAAACAGTATGTACGAGTGTATGACTATAAAAAGAAAACGTTGGATTTAATTTTATTAAAGTACATATATTTTTTTAGATAATATTAATATATTATTTTTTCTGGATAAAATTCGTGCAATGGTTATTGAATGGTAGTTACCTAAAATGCATATTTTAATCATTTACAATGATCAAGAGCTGTTACATAATAAAGTCCGTCACCTAAAACTAATGCATAATATACTTGCAGCTTTAATAACAGTCTGGATAATTCAATAAGAATTGATAGTCGCTAAGGATAATATTATTGAGCTTACAAAAATCCAGTTTAGTGATATTAATTGTTTTATTTATATTTGAAAGGCTAAAATTAAATTTAAGTACATACTAATAACAAAATATTTAGTAAAAAAAAACGTCCCTGTACGTGCAATGATTCCCCCACGTTAGGAAAACACTTGTGTTTCTAAAATAGCTTTCTAATAATTCAATTAATTACAAAATATTCAAAATGTCTTTTGCACGATTTGATTTAACGATGGAAATTAGTTCTAAGTACTTTGAATAGTTTCAGCCTCCTTATGCCAATCATCTACAACCTGTGTAATCAATCTCATTGTTTATGCGTTTCGATTTTATGTAACGTAAACCCGGTTCGTAATTTATATATTTTTAGTTGAATTTTGAACGTAAGTACTTTAATTTTCAAACTAATTACTAATAACATATATTGTATTTAATATAATATAACGACGTCTGAATATCATAAATATTACTTAATAATAACATAGTATTACTTATCATTAAGTTATTGTAAATATCTATTATGTATTTCACATTGTTTTGGCACCCAGCCTGTATATCGTTAAAAATAAAATAAGATCAAAATATAAACTCATATTATTTTAAATTACTCACCCGACACTTTCGGACCAACGGGACGACAATAACACAATAATAATAATATAATATAAAATAATATAATTCTCTGATAGTCGTTGGCAAACGGACAGCTGAGGCACGTCGCTCTAACCTTTGGACTCGTATAATAGTCCTTATTCGAGTTGCAGACGAAAGTCCACCGGGCTTAACACATGGGATAAACATACACCTACCGCGAGCACACAATGTTTTGGTTTTACCTTTCGCAGGACGTTATTGATGTAGAGAACCCATCCACGCTGGTAATATATATATATTATCGTATACATTTAACGTATAAAACCGTGGGCTGGGTACAAGACTAAGTACAGTATATAAATAGGTACATTGATGTATAATCCAAATATATGTGGATAATGCGTGTTTATATACTATGTATACTAAATAATATATTACAATATAATGCGAAACAGCTGAATAACGCACCCGCGACTTGTGGAAAACGGCCTCGTTGAATTAAAATCGAAAATGTTTAAAATTCACAGCGTAGCGTAATGCAGGCCGGCCACCACGCAGTATATTTTATTTTATTTTTATTTTATTTTATTAAATATACGGGATAAACCCTTTGAACATATTATTATATACACATTATACATATCTATTTACACATTAATTGTACAAATTATGATAAACAATAAATTAATAGCTATACAGTGAATTATTTGCAAAAAAGAAATGAAGGGTCAACATTGGCATTTGACATCATGCGTGTAATAGGCTGCTCATTTTTAAGGTAATTAGTG
>NC_042495.1:99710419-99738175 GCF_005508785.2 Acyrthosiphon pisum | reverse complement strand
TCGTATCCAGCCTATCCATTTACAACGTTTGTTGACGGAATTGCTAGACGCTCTAACTTTTAAACATTCCCGTAAAAACGTCAAGCCGTTATCTCCAATCCATATCAACTAATCCTTATGGCTTATCACAAATCCTACATTTTCGTCTTACAACTTTACTGTCGTGACTTTTATAATTCCAACGACATTGTCTCCAAAATCGGTATCCACTTTCAGCGAGTCCAACGGGCCCCGAGTTACACTTAGAGCTAGTTATATTATATAATTGAAAAATAAAAAAGTCATAAAAGAAAAACTACCGAAATATAAATAAATAAATATAGATAAAAATGCGGTGGAAAATTACAACGTAATTACTATAATATATATGATACAGCTGTGGCACGTCGCTCTAACCTTTGGACTCGTATAACAGTCCTTGTTCGAGTTTTGCAGACGAAAGTCCGCCCGGCTTAATGCATGGGATAAACATATACCTACCGCGAGCACACAATGTTTTGGTTTTACCCTTCGCAGGACGTTATTGATGTAGAGAACCCATCCACGCCGGTAATATATATATATATATATATTTATTTATATATCTTATACGTTTAAACGTGTATAAAACCGCGGGCTGGATGGGACCAATTACAGTATATACATGGGTGTATAATCCAAATATATGTGGATGATACGTGTTTATATACTGTGTATACTAAATAATACATTACAATATAATGCGAAACAGCTGAATAACGCACCCGCGACTCATGGAAACGGCCTCGTTGAATTAAAATCGAAAACTTTTAAAATTCAGAACGCAGCGTAATGCAAGCCGTGGCCCCCGCGCAGTACGCGTAATCAAAAACGATGTAAGAATTGAAAAACAAAAAAGCCATAAAAGAAAAACGACAGAAATAAATAAATAAATACAATAAAAATGCAGCGGAAAATTACAACGTAATTACTATATTATTATAATATGTATACAACAGTCGTACGCGGACATCGGTTCCTCGAGGGAAATTAATTATCATTTAACTAAAAAAAAAAAAACTTACTTCTACAACAAAGTTATTTCCGTTCACGACAATAATGATTTAAAATTGTTCATTACTGAAACTTTGTTTTCGAATTTATTATGACAATATTTTTCCCGGGGTAAAAAAAAAAAATGCTGTTCCGACCGTAGAGCAATGTTTGGTCCTAATTATTATTTAGTAGATACCTTATTTTTAATGGGGTGACCATAATAATATTGCGCCACGTTTAAAAAGTAATATCCCTTTTTTCAGCATTTCGTTGTCCCGAAAAATTCCAGTTTTTCATGTTATACATACAAATAGATTAGTTTCTTTTCCGTTTTGGATTCTGAATGGAGCGATGTATGTATTGGTTTTATAAGATATGTTTCATTTTTTTTTTTTGTGTTTTTCATCATTTTTGAAAGCGCTAAAAATCAAGCATTTTTAAAATTAAGGGTGGTTTCTGTCTTGTGATGGCAAGTTAGGCCTAGTGGTGGCTCGGAGATGGTGGAGAGGGAGGGGGAGAGGGAAGTTGTAAATAAAAAATTACCAATACTATTAAAACAATCGGGAAAAACAATAAACAATTGGGAAAAATTAGTATTTTTATGCAAAACCAGTTTACAATTTTATTTTAACGGTTTTATTTTGGTTTTGCGACTATTCGTACTAATATTCGTCTTTCGCATTCATTGCAAATTTAAAATGTTAAAAAAAATACAATATACCTGATAATGGGTATAAAAGTTTAACTTTCAACCTGATTTAAAAATTAAATTGTAATAAGAAAGTTAAATGTCGTAGCAGTACAATTTATCTATTTTTTCCAGAGACGACGACTATGCACAGTATAATTATTTAACGCTTTTCTCCGGCACCTCCTCTTATAACTGTGTGGATAACACGCTGTCCCGTTACCGTAAGTTATTATATTATAATTATTATTACTGCTGCTACGTCCGTTTCCCGAGACGACGACGATTAATTACGATAATTGTGTCATTAATATACAGAATAACTTATTATGCCCATTCAACGGCCGCCATCGTCAACGGGTCATTAATATATTGAGGGTAGTGCCAGCGGTGGGTGTACCTGTAGCCCTGTGGAATGGGTTGGTTTGTCTCGTCACGTTTTCGGGACTAGCCGATGATTTTTTTCCCTGATTAATTGTTTTGAAATGCGATTTTGAAAATTATCACGGTTTCACGGTCGCACGAGTACGATCATAATAATATTATGCAACGACAGCTAGCGAACCATAATATTTTTTTACTTACTCGAAACAACTGAATCAAGCGATCACAAACAGTATACTAATGTTGTTACTGGAGCAAATTCAATATTAGGTGTTTTTTTTCGCATCACTCATACCCCCTCAATCTCAATAACCGGTAATGCATGTTATAAATTATGTAGCTGATAAACGCACTTTATGTGTTTTTGCTTTTGACGTCGAAATCAATTTCACTTATTTGCCTCTAAAACGTCGACCGTACACGGTTTTATTCATTCGAGACTTGGCAACGTCCCTCAAATGAAATATTCCACACTATTTTGTTATTACTTTTTTCGATGTACCCATATTTATTATATTATATAATATTTGAAATATTGTAGATACAATGTGTTCAAACATTTCCGTAATACCCATGATAAACCAATATATTATTGAAATGCTTATTTTTTAACAAGAATCTACAAGAATCTATAAGAATCTTTTAGAAAATGCCGGTACAAAAGTATTACATTTTTAAAAATGTTCATTTGAAAAACTGCATTAAATATTTTGATTTTCCAGGAAAATATTTAAAGCGATACGTGATTTTTGGGACATAGATACTGTATAATATAGTATATTATACACAAATATATTATATAATAGAGTATATTGTATAATTCAGTTGCATATCCGAGACTCGGCTTGATTATTATGGTTTTTTTTGTTTAGGAGGGTGGGGAGTTGTGAAGTCGATAGTTTCGTGTATCGATACATAGGGTATTACCCCCACACGCTAAATTAATCATCGCATTGGAATTTTTTATTATCAATTATATTTAATGCTAATTTTACAATATTTTATTAGGTATTATAAATACATCACCAAAAAACGATGACTGACTCGGGAGGCGTCCAGCCATCACCGACCTCACTCAATTACATCACTGGAATACAACTGAAATGGCATACTGACACTTTTAAACAATAGTAGCTTAAATATTGAAGTGTATCACTCTTCCTCGTCGTTCCCAGTTTCCCACGCACAAAATAATAACCGGTATTTATTTTGCACACGTTTTCCGCGTGACGGCGTTGTCGAGCAAATATAATCGAACCGAACGCAGTCTCACTGGAATACTTTATTATAATTTATAACACACTATGATGATCATAATACGATGTGTGAACGGTTTGCATTTGGGTGAGCTTGTAAAAATTAAAATTAATTTGTGCAATGTAACGTTATAATGCGTTTGAAAAAAATTATTTAAAAATATTGTTTTGTGTTTGGGTGATTTTTTATGCTTTAGACTCTAAAGTTTAGAGTATAATGTAGGCGATGCGTTGAAGCAATGTTTACCAATGCATTTTCCCCTCTAATTTTAACAGACTATCGGCATTGTCCATGAATTCCAATGGTAGGATTACAAATTCCATTTTTTATATAATATATTTTTTTTAATTAAACATCATATTATTTAAATTATAATTAAAATGAATATTGATTTTTTTCACTATAAAAAATTGCGTACCAAAATTCGTATAAGTATTGTATTTTTTTGTTTTTAAATATTTTTATGAACATTTCAATTTCAATTTTAATATATAATAATAGACGCCAGCCTATATTATATTCCATACATATTATTTAACTTTGTATAATATACTTATCTCAAATTGTAGATAAATGTTGTGTATCTATAACAACTATTCAACGAATGCTTATGTTTTATTTAAATTGTTTGTAAAAAATCAATTACATAGTCATGTTTTATATCGACATTCATTATTTGTGTGGTGAATGTATATTTGGTACACTATATACATAATACAATAGAATAACACTAATATAATAATGACTTTATAGTCTTTACGTTTCCATAAGTCGAGCCCAATTTAATTTACTGATAGCGTTTAAATCGTACAACCATATAACATAATAATGTTATTGTGATCTATAAAAATCTATTGGTCAATGTTTCCATTGGTCATGAAATAAAATTTTCTCCACCATAAAAATTATTTCTATCTGTATATTATTATGCTCGCTCAAAGACGCATTGAAACTCGCAGAAACACATTGCTTTTTTCACGGAAGTAAAAAGGTAATTCGCCCGAAAACACATTACTGCACCCCTCTGATATATTATTATCTCCTGTTTAGGATAGGAAGTAAAATAATATTATGACAACAAATTTCAATAACGTTCCACGGTAGGTACCAACATACATCGTCTGGACTAGCTACGACGACATGTAAAATGTGTCTTATTTTTAACCAAATATCAAAACCTAAATTCAATAAAATTACAACATAAATGTTTTGGATACCCCCGCTGAAAAAAATTTCTTGATACTGCCTTGCACGAACATTTATAATGTTATTACGCACTCTGCATATCAATATCATAATTATTTATAGTATCGCAGTACTTTCACCTAGTGCACGGGAAAACAAAAAAAGCTCCTCGAGAACAACGGTAAAATACGA
The DNA here is from genome assembly GCF_005508785.2 of Acyrthosiphon pisum. Classification (NCBI taxonomy): domain Eukaryota; kingdom Metazoa; phylum Arthropoda; class Insecta; order Hemiptera; family Aphididae; genus Acyrthosiphon; species Acyrthosiphon pisum. The sequence goes on along the minus strand of NC_042495.1, from coordinate 99,733,455 downwards.
TAGTTGTAATAGTCTTAGGTAGAGTACGACTTACGACGGATGTTTTATTAAAACTTCAATATGGCGACTTGAGTGATCGAGCTCTGCAGTGCGCCCCACCCACCTGCAGACTTAATCGAAAATCGACAAACCCTTTATATTATGTATATATACAACAGGTCTTTATTATATATATATATATTTATTTGTGTAATAATTCTCGGAGACTTAAGCGTTCTCGTGGAAAACCGCGTATAAAGTAATAATGCATTACTACCGGTATTTGCCGCGTCGTTTTATTCGCCGGATTTTGTCTCGAGAAACAATGGAAACAATGAAATCCTCTCTTAAAATACCATTTCCGATGCGGTTGTGATGTTTACCGTTAATTTCGTTGAGCACCTACACAATATTATATGTATACGCACCGGGGCGGGCGATATAATAATATATTATTAGCATAATTGTTATTTTAATAATATTATGTGTATATAAGTAATAGTGTAAGACCGATGTGTGAAAATGTATCAAATCAGCTGATAACGATGTTATTTGGAAAACGCGAACCTTAATATTCCACACTGCCCGAAGGGTATACGATAATACTATTTAAAAGCTTCGACGGCGTTCGACGTTTATACGGTGGGGGGGGGGGGGGGGTGAAAAAAATATGTATTATATGCGACTCAAACTCGATAAAATATAAACAATATTTGATTTGAAATTATTTTATTTCTGTAATAAATTGATGTCGGAAATTACAACGAGCATAATATTATCTAGTCAAAAAAAAAAAAAAGATAAAATCGAGTTATTATGTAAATACGATTATTACCGGCCAATATTCATATACTTACGATTTGAATATTTTTAAAACGTTTTTTCTTAAATTACTACTTAAAAATAAAATACAATTAATAATTATAGCTACTGGTACAGAGTTAGGTGATACATTTATCTTATAAAATAAACTTCCAAAGAAAATTTGTAAAATGGTAGTTTTTTAAAGACAAAATACATTTACATTAGTTCGAATTAGTTCATAAATATTATTACTATTATTACATTAGTTTCAAAATAGATTTGCTTCTGAATTTTACTTAAAATATCTCAATTGAAATACATAAAACTTTCATAACAGACATTTGTTCTCATATAATTTTTAATTAATTGTACACTTTTCAATTATAAAATAATAAGTAACGTGTTGTTTACACAATAAATGGGTAATGTATGTGGTTAGGTACAATGAATACGTTAATGACTAAAAATGTATAAATTGTCCAGTGAAAATATTAAAGAATAAAAATAAAAATTCTCAAAAACGTGTTTATATTGTTTTTAAAAAATGAAAACAAATCTGATTTAAAAACGTACATACATTTGTTTAATGATATTTGTCAATATTTATAAATATTTTTTATTGACTTATAATTTAATTTTCAAATTACTTTTATAATTTTTGTTGTATAAACTCATTTTATACTTTAGAACATTTATTTATTTATTTTTATTTAAAATTTTAATTAACTACTAGCTTTTATTAAATTACATTTACAGGTAGAAGATTTTGGTTCGAACATTTAACTTGAATGGTTGAAATTATTATGAAAAATGTAGTGATGGTAGGATACAACACATCAAAATAGGTAATTCAATATGAATGTTCATATTCAACAATTTTCTTGGAAAGTACCCTTTACCTATCGTATGATAGAATATAGTAATATTTCATAAAATACTAGATCCGTTGATTACATCAAAATGTATAATAAAATTCAGTATTTTAAATTATAAATTACCGTATAACAGTTTACAAGAATAAATTGTCTCATATACAGTGAATCAGTACATTTTAATTGAGTTTCTAGCATTTGAGAATAGAAATTCGTTATTCCTGAAAAAGTGTACAGCGAAAAGAGGTATACGTTTTAAAATGTCAGCGATATCATAAAATATGTTCTACCTGAAACCATGTTCGATATTGAAAAAAATATAAAAAACATAGGTATGTGTTATTATTCTAAAACCAATTCATTCATTGCTCCGCCCAAGAGCCAAAAATCAATATGAATATTATAGTACATTTACCAAATTAAAAATAAATAAATAAAAATAAACGTTTTGTTAGGTCTGACAATGTAAAATCTATGTCTGGGCCTTTTTGCTTATCAATGTTTTACGCAATGAACCTACACAATATATTTATTTTAATCATCCCCTAAATGTTCAATCGAATTGATAAAAAATTGATGGTTATAATGCTGTAATCGCAAGTCATTTTTAAAACGTGAACTACCGAGCAAATATTAAAAAAAAATATGAAATAATAATAAACTTGAAACCTAACTAAAGGCTTCGGGCGATTAATCAACTGAAAAAAAAACGATACTGTGGTGAATGAATATAATTTATAATATATTTTTACTGACGTATTACGCATTTACACAAATTTTAAAGCTAGTGTAGAGTATGAATAGCTCGTCACCGAGGGAGTCACACACACACACACACAAACCATAATATGGTTTTCTCTGGTTAAGTCTAAAACATGTAGATAATATAACACTATATTAGGATATTATTGGCTTAGCACGACGCGTATTATGTAGTTCCGTCAGATTACATTATTTTTTTATATATATTATTTAATAACGCGTGTAAGACGTGGGGGATTATAAGTTAGCGCTTATTAAAATTATAATAATAATAATAATATTAATCATTTACGTTAAAGTAATATCGCGTGTAATATGCGCTGATACTAATTTAATTTACTTGCGATTGAAACACAATGTAAATATTTTAATATTTGTTCGATATAATATCTGTCTCACGGTGATTTTAGCGGATGAAATATCTCGCCTTTTTATGATAATATATAATGAATAATGATTGTGTGTTCAGTGTAAGCAGTGGGTGTTAGAGTACGGTACGCCAACATAATAATATACGCAATTTTCAATATTTTCTTTCGCATTTTTCGCAATTTTAGTATACCTATCAGGGTTTTGTAGAAAAATGATTGTCATATAATCTCTAGCGATTCGCGTATTGAAAAAAAATAAATCATTAACTTGGTAGAGGTCTCGTAGAGGTCTATTTGAACGAACCGACGGTGAAGTTGGCATATCGCGTGAGTGGGTTGACTGCGTGTGGTTGTATGGCTGCAGGAAATTACAGAACGGATCGTCGGGCTATTATTCGAAGACTACTTCGATTCAACTCATTTGAATAATTATTTTTATTTTATTTCTAGGAAATCATTGACCACTCCAGTATACAATTTATCGTTGAAATGCAGGAACACCATGACGTGATGTCTATGAAAGTGTGAGAAAATCGCCGAGTAGCAAATATGTACGCATGTGTGTGTGTGGGTGGGTATTCCGTGGCACGAATCGATTCGTTTTATCAGAACTTTTCTTATTTTCAGGAATAATCTATGTCGGAAAATCGTGTCTGCGCTGTAAGTGAAAACCGATGAGGAAAAACTTCTGGGTTGGGCGCGGAGTTACGGGATGTTTAAGACAAGCTGAACGGAACTGCATTAGGTAAGTTTTCCGAATGTCTAGAAGTGCCAACCTAGTCGGACTGTAGTGCACCATAGTATGTAATTATTATACTGTCATAGTAAGATAACGTCGCGTATTCCGCAGGATAAAATATTTTATACAGACGGGTAACAAGATATTATATTGCGCAGTCAATAATAAACACGAGAAAAGCGGCGGTGAGCGGATCACGTCGTGGAAACCGATAGAGGAAATCGGAGAAGCGTGAGGAACGGAATGCTGCTGCCAGCCAGCCGCCTTTGGCCGAGAGCTTTTAACCCGAAAATGTTTATAAAAACGTACTGACGTGTATTTCGTCCATCGACAAGGCGTCTCGTTAAAATATAAAATATCGATGTGTCGGACTCGCCGGTACTGAAAAAAGTGAAAGGACTAAAAGTCGAAACTTTTCCCGCAGCGGGCTTTTTAATTACCGAGCAGAGCGGGGCGTGAGGGTTTTGAAACTCGCGTATTAATTTTTAATTTACCCGACGACAGAATATGTCCCCAGGACCTTTTACGTATCTAGCCCGAAACGGTTACCGTCGTTACACTCGACCTTTACCATGTAACGTTATGGTTTGCGGTTATTGGGCTGCGTATCTATGACGTGATGTGCCCGCAACTACAATTTATTATTAAATACGCATCGCAATAGAGCGCATGCGCGCGTGAACACGATTTTAAAATTAGAAATCGAGTTAATTCTTTTGTTTTTTTGGATGGGACGTCGTGTGTATACAATGAAAATCGTTTGAAACGCTGCGCTGTACCTATCTATACGTGTATAGTTTACGAGCACGGCAAATTGAATTATTTATGTGAGAACTGTGTGAGTACGCCGCCGGATCGAATAATTCTCGCAATAAAACGAATTAAAAAAATAAATAAATAAATAAAAGAACAATCGTGCGCGTAACTAAATTATATATGTATACGTGTTTTATGTTCGCTCAGTACAAAAGCAGTATCGATTGCACCTTAAACGCAAAAGTAACACAATTAAAATCCCGATAAATTTCCCTCTGTGCAAATGCGTTCAATCGGACTTTTACTGCTGTTTGTTTGTGTTTTGAATATATTGTTATTGTGTTTTAGCCGCTATTTACTATTATACTGCATTGTTCCTCCCGGAATAACGATTCGTCTACATGTTATAATGTGTGTGTGTTTGTGTTTGTGTTTGTGTCTACGGACAGTAATCAACAACCTGCAACTAAAATCGTTTCGGAATTCAAATTTAACTACCATATTATTATATATTATGTTTCAATGCTAAAAATCCTTTTTATCTACACCCGGCCGAATATACCATAATATCATATTTCCCATTTTGACGTCATGATAATAATTTGACCCCTCGTTCGTCAAAGCCATCATCGACAAATACTGTAATCCGGGGAGTGCACCGAGTGCGTCACGAAATTACCCTTATTTAATGGCCCGAGTGCGTCCGGAATAAGTATCAGCTGAGTGCGTCTCAAGAAAAAATGCTCATATTTTGCGTTATTTCATATTTTAAGTTACTCGAAGTAAGTTTCGGCTGAGCACTAGAGCTATAAAAAAGGTAAAAATTAAAAACCAGACATCCTGGTTTTCCGACCAATAAATTAAAAAAATTCGATTTATAAATCCCGAAAAAATCACGTGTTGTATAACATCTTTTATTTATGAGTTGCATCATCACGAAGTTCAAAAAATGTATCATGATTCATATAAATTAAATACCCCTTGAATATATTGCTTATACGATATTATAATACTCGTTAAGAACGGTCATTATTTCTTATTAAGTATTAACGGATTTGAAAAATTTAAGTCGGACAAACATCTAACATTTCTATACTAGTTTTTCGCCGTGTGTCATTGTGATTAACATTTGAAATAACCACACGAGCTGGTAGTTTTCATACATAATATATTATTCTTTATTCTTAATTAATTCATCAATATAAAGTATGCATTTTTTATCAGATTATTCACTGCAGACCCTAATTAACCCAATAATAATTACGGGTTTAAAGGTCCTCATTAATATATTAGTTTAGGGGTAAAAAATCAAATCAAACGTTATGGACCGATACGATATTTAACAAGTTTTAAATTTACGTTTTGTGTAAAATAGTCACGTGTCATTTTTATCGTTTTTCTTTTAATACAATAATTGCGCATTGGAGTGCAAATTTAAAATAAAATGTAATTTACTTCTGCCATAATATGGCGGTATTAAAATTGTACCCACCTATATTTTGAATATTTTTCCCGACATTAAACTTTTGACCCGTAGTTGAAATTGTATAAAATGTAAAGCTTGCTTAAAAAAAAAAAAAAAATAATAACTAGTATTATAGCGATTCTATCACTGAAAAGGTCTTAAAGTTAAGTACATACTCTCATTGTATGCAACGTTTTTATTTTTCGACTGATTATCTTGTCGATAACTCAAGAAGTTTCAATATACTTAACATAATATATTTAACGTCCCATTTCAGCGGATTATGAGATATTGAGACTCAACGAGAGAGTGATTATACACGGTAAATAACATGCTCCCCAGAGAGAAAGACGGTTTTTTTTCCTGCAGAGCGAAATTTGTACGCCTTAAAAAAAAAAAAAAATGCTACAAAAACTGAAAAGTACACACACACACACACACACACACACACACACACCCTAAAAGAATACTAGCCCGGGTGGTTTATGCTCCCATTATTTATGAGAGTACAAAAATCCATAATGTATGTCGTATCGCCTAATTAATTCCGATGGTCAGATCGACGTTACCAAAACGGGAAACACGGCACGTATCTGTTGCTGAACTACGCGTGATAAATGCTCACCGCCGTGTGCCCGAAGGATTAAAAAAAAAAAAAAATTCAATATAGACCTGTATTATACCGCGGTATAATATTATGTAAAATACGATCGACTGTGTGAAATGGTATACAGGGTGATTCACCGAGCATGCTCTCCCCCTGTAAAACACACATCAGTATTATTATTCGGTTTGAAATAACAACGTAACGACACCTCGCGATGACGACGGATATCGTTGTAATTGGTTAAACGGCGATAGTAATCTCCGTGACGTTTCGAGAGTAATCCGAAACGACGCACTTATCACATAGACGACATTTCGAGGTTAAATGAGAAAAATGTATCATATTATTATTGTTCTACGTCATCAAACGAAACGTGGACAAAATCGCCCGAAAATGGACATTTCGTGTAGAAACCACAAGAGTTACAATATTACAACATTTTAATATTGTGACTTGGTGCTAGGAGGAAAAATTAAAAAAAAAAACATTGCGTTGGAAAATTGAATTTTTAAAACACATTATATCAATAATTATGGGTGTGACATATATATATATATGGTCAAAGACAAGTCATCTTGGAAATTCGATAATTAAATATTTTGTTTTCATTATTAGTTTAATGATTAATTTGTATTTTGCGAAACCAGAAAATATATTAACTTGATTTTCACATTGTTCTTCATGATAGTAAGTTATAATAAACATTATTAGTAAATTTATCATTGGCCAATAACTAAAATATAAAATAAATAATTTTACAACTTTACTTTTTATTGAAATCGATATAATAATAATATAAATTTCACATAATGTTACTAATTTATATATTTATAAACACTATTAATTATTGTAAAATTGGCCAATTTATTTTTTCAGATACATTCCCTAGTAGTTCTCTTAACACAAGTAACATAATCAAATATTAATGACATTGCTCAAATAATTTAAAATTCATCCAACTGTGGCATTAGTCCTTGTAGCACCAAGCCGGGATACACCTGCAAGCCACATATTTATTTAAATTTTATATTATTATAGCATCATAATGGCCAACGCGATGCCTAATTTTACCTGTTTTCGAGTAGAGACGATAAATGTTTACGGTCTCAACTCGCTCGTCCATAATAATATCTTCGGAGCTCACACGCGGCATATCGACGTTTTTATGCGGTCGTAGAACGTCTCCAAAATTATTACGACTGCCATAAAACTGGTACCTATCTACGCAATCGCTCGTGCTTATATAAAAGTACGCACTTCAGTGTATACGATTGTTATTATTATTGATGTTGAGGCGTGCGTAATTCTGACGACAATAATAATAATTATTATTATGATTATAGCCGTTGTGGAATCGTAACAATATACGAAATTTGATTAATTTCCACGACTAAGAGTGTCGGAGACGACGTATTTTTAGTATTGATTTACGAAAAGTTGTTTTTCACTGGAAAAACTCTCGAGACTCGTGGAATAGTCAGATTTCGATCATATTTATTTTAGGGCTGACAAATAAATGCAGGTTGGATTGAACTCTGATTTTTAAATTCTATTTTTTAGGAGTCCAATGCGACCTGAATAAAGTTCTCCTCTTTCAGATAGAAAAAAATAAATAAGTGATAAAAATCCGACTTTTTTGACAGGTGCGATCGTTTTTTCTGTAAAGTCATTTTTGATCGTTGAAACTGTTTCATTTGATTTTTTCGTACGGCTTATTTTATGGCCACCATGGCACGTAGCTAGAAATTGCCTGCATTGTTGTCCCTTAATAAACAGCCGTCTCCGAAAGCTTTAACCGAGGATTTGATTGCGATTTTATTATCAAATATAATCATTAAGCCAACATTTAAAGTGTCTGGATATCATAGTAGGGTAATCACTTATCATAATATTATATGTTAATATGTTAATATATTATATGAGAAAAATAATCATAAAACGTATGTCACACAATATATACATTTTATGTTCTATGTTATTAAAATTGTTTTAAAAAAACTATGTATAGTATATCTTCGTTAGTTTTAGCATACACTCCTAGCTTATAATCTGAATATAATTAATTAATATTTATTATTTCAAATATTTATCATATTAATAATATTGATGATGGCATAATGTACATTATTTTTTGAAAAAAAAAAAACATTGATTATTAATGATTGTGCGGACGACTTAAACCTGTTTTTTCTTTTTTGAATCCAGAAAAGGGGATAGAACTGCTTTCGGGAATTGCTTCGACCCCGATAACCTGTACCTATAAAAATGTTTTTTGAAAGGTTTGTTTCAGTGAATCAAAATGTTGCTTTAAATCTATATTACCTAAAGATGAAATATTTACGTTATTTTTTACGGTTTAATAAGTACAAAAAATGGTTCATCTGGATATAACTTCCATCAACCGTTAAATGATTTTGTTATCTATTCGTTTACATTATCTTTATCTTCTTCGTCGTCTGTTCGGATATTGAGTTTCTTGATAAGTAAATATGCTTTCCGTAGGTACCTCACTGTTTACTTCTACGATTTTTAAAGTGGCTTGTTTTATTGGGTATCTGATCGAGTATTGTACCATAAAACATCCCGCTTGATAACACATTTTATATTTTTTTTAGTACATTTTGATATATTTTCAATCTATGCTTGAGATAACAACAAAACAGCATCAAATGCATTTAATTCCACTGTGTGTTCGCTCTATTTATCATCAATCACCTTCCGAAACCCAATCATTTTCTAAATTTAGTTTTTAAGGCATTTTTTTATTTTTTAGGTCATCCATTACTTCATAGTTGTATAACTGAAATGATGTTGGGTGGTAAAGAAAAACCGACAAAATGCAAAAAATAATATTTATTTTGGATTTTCTAGAAGTCATTTTTTATCCTAAAATCTGGCTTTCTCAGCTCAGATTTAATTTACGAACAAATATTTGTCTCATACGTCACTGATAAAGATTTTAACTTTTTTGAAACAACTACATTGTGTTTACCCGTAACTATATGTATTATAATATTATTAAAATTTATATTATAATAAATGCACGTCACATCGTCGTTATTCACATAATCTAATATTATTAACTTCACCAATTTATTATATTGTTATTGTTGTGTACAATATGATATATTGAATATTATTATATAAAGTATAACGTCTTTAGAAACGATAAACTGCCTAACCGTCGTAATAGTCGGAAATAAAAAGAAGGGAAGAAAAGGACGCGGCCGTATAATGTCATAACGTCTAAACGGAGACGTCGTTTATCGAAAACCAGCCAGATCAGTACCTTTGTGTATATATATATATATAAATATTTATTTATTATGGTGGCTTTTAAAGAAAATGAAAATAATAATCCTGTCAGTGGATTTTATCCCGCGAGCACTACGACAATTGTACTACGGTTAAGGGTCCTCTTGTACAATTCACAACGCAACAGGCCTTTTCGTATGCTATTATTGTATTATTTTTGGATATATATATTATATATAAATGTACTACGTCGACCGTCCACTTATTTCGATATTTTTACCCCTGCAATGCGTGTATTATCCCCTCTTATCTGGATATTCACATTGTTGTATAATAATATTTGGCTTCAGTCCGGTGGAACTCGTGAAGTTTCCGGAACACAGTATGTCCGACATGATAAAATAAATATTATATTTTAAGGTGTACCTACTGGTGCATTATTGAGAATTGCATTAATATTGCTATCGATGTGCTTTCAAAATGGCTTACGATGTTATATAGGTAGGTATTTTATTAGATTAAATAAACACAATAATATTATATTATCGCGCTATATGTACCTATTTATTTAGAGATATTTTCAAGTAATTTTTTTATAGTTATGAGCTAAACAAAATGAAAGTATGTATGTTGTACAATATAGTATATAGAACAATATTCAACAAATTACATAAACCCTCTGTACATATAAATACTAATACAAATACATAAATTAAATTCCAAAAAGTAGGTACAGTAAAAAAATGATTTTAATCGGACAATACCATCACGATCGGCGCTGCAAAAGAAGCGATGTGTTGTCGTACATAATGCCATGAGAAATGAATGAATATTTTCGTCATGTTTTTGCGAACATGTAATAGGTACGATATAATATTATGATAAGACTAAAACAAATTGAATTTGCGCCACAAATCATTTAAACAAAATGTAAGTAAGGGTGAACTCCACTGCGTGTGTTCTATTCTGTCAGCCGTACCTCGATGTGTGTCCGCTGTGGGAGAGGTGCTCAATGCTCATATTATACATAATGACAATGATTTAAAATAAACTAAACGAAGTACACGTCACACAGTGTTTTATAGCATTACGACACGCGAACCGAAAAGTGGTCGAGACATTTGTAAAATTGTAAATAACGATGCGCACACGATGGCGCATACGACATGGCGAGGTATTTAGGTGGGTACCTACCCATAGGCACTAGGCTGCAAGTATACGCATTGTGATACTACCCAAACCATGTAGTTAGTTAATTTGCGATAAGCTTTTTTTTATCGTTACACGTTTTAATTAAATTCTCTCTCGATTATTATTTATATTAATAAAAGTTTGCAAATAATTAAAATCTAGTTGAGTTACTTTCGCGAACGTTTGCTGCGTCTGTACACTCGAGGCGATGTTTTAGTTACGACACGAACACAACTACACAGCTGCAGCGCGCGTTTAATTAGCAATAAGTAAAAGCACCTTGTTGTGTAAATGTTTGTGCGATAAAAAGTCCAAGCTCGGGCACAATGTTTTCGCATATCATAATTGGTACGTACATAATATTATCATACGAACTTAGCAGCTGCAGCGCGGAAATCAACTGAAAACGGCATAATAATAATGTGTGGGTACATATAGGAATATTCTGCAAACAGTCCCGCGGCTTTAATGGTTATTAATGGTGCAAGTCTGTGGAACGTGTGATTGTGGTTTTACTAGGATGAATAACAATAATATTATTACCCCCTTAAGCATATAAAACGCGTCAATGTATTATTATTATTATTATTGTAGATACGCTCAGTGGTGGGTTTAACTATACGCGTGATTTATACATATTAAAAAGGCCACCGTGATCATTGTTGTTATTTATATATAATATTTTGATTGAAAATAGTTGTGCCTACTCTACTTGCGTATAATAGCTGCTAACCAAAATAAACTTTAATCAAATATGTACATTGTACAAACTTTTGATACTAAACGATTATCAATAAATATATTATAATACTATTGTGATGTACAAGTGATTAACAATAATTCCATGTGCGATTTATGCAACTATAATATTATATTCATTTTTTCAATCACAATCTATACAGTAAATTTGTTTCTAAACTAATCACGCAATCGATTTCACGCGTGTTAACATCGAGTAATACGGTGGAGTGAGATAAGAAGTGTTTAATAAAAATATCGAATTTTATTAATGTTTTTTTTTTTTATATATATATTATATACCTACGATCAATTTACTATAAACGATGTAACCCGATGTAAATAACGATACATAAAAATACAATATTATATTATATTATACTATACTATGGTTATCTGCCTCCGACCACCAACGCTAAAATAGTAAATACATAGTATTATATTCTATTAATTTCTCAGGATTTAGATTTTTGTGCATCCCTACTAGTGTAAGTGTAAGTGCAAGAGTAAGTGTAAACGAAAGTGCGAGTGTAAGTGGAGGTGATTTTCCCAGCACAAAAAAAGAAAAATGGTTCACATAATTGTTAACCGCCTAGCAATGCTCATAATACTCATATTACGACAAAAGTACGTCTTTTTTAGGTAATTATAAAGCGTGAGGTAAACTCGGCTAACGCGTACCCAAACCACCGCCAATGTGGAAATTAAGCCGGGAAATTCTGGGAAAACACACGAGTGCCTAATAAAGGCGACGAAAAATAATTTTATAATAATGAGTAATGCGTGTGAAAAACCGGGGCAAGTATCCAAGTGCGTTGGCACGACATGTGAGAAAAGCTGAGGACGGGACAAAAAATAGAACCACCGTAAGTTGGGGAACTCATTAATAATGATTATTCTCGTTATGTAACGTGTGAAGAGGAAATGGCAAATTAATTTAATCTGAATTTTAGTAGTCGTGCGAGTGATTTAGGTCGTGTACCGCCGCGGCCGTTTCTTGTGCTTATGCGAATACGGTTTCAAGGTGTAAAATATTAATATATGTACATAAGGCTCAGCTGCCAAAAATACGCCAAATAAAACATTTCCAAGTTGAATAAACATAATCGATGATAATATGATAGTGTTATCTGCAAACAAAAATATTAAAACAATTTAATAATTTACCTATATTCATGAAATACAGAAACTGTCAGAGTTCAGAAGTGGTGCAGAGAAGTAAGATTGATGACGTACGATGTATACAATATACATTTAACATTTTAGTCGTAGGTATAGCTCGGAAACATAATAATTATAATATATTATATGGTATTATCCAGAAGGCATTTTTTTTTAACCGACATTACCCATAATTACGCATGTCTACGAGTATTATAATAATTACATAATGCAAATTCAGTACTTTTTCAAAAATTTAAAACATGGCCAGTGTGTGTGTGTGTGTGTGTGAGTGTGTATGTGTGGTAGTGTAGCAGGGTGAATTGATGTACACTGTAATTTAATTATTACTTTAGTCATTTCTAATTAAGTACACTTGTTAAAATACATTAATTAATAACAATTTTAATTGTAAAAATGTATTTATTTTAATTATTTTGTTATATTTCCCGAAATGTCCAAAATTTAAACTGATATTATACCTCTTCATTAATTATTGACAGCAGTCACCAAATACTCACATGCCATTGAAATATAATAGTTATAAAAGAAAACTAACATATGTTTGCTCTTCATTGTGTCCGTAAAAGTTTCGCGTTCGTTTTCGTTTTCGGTTTTATTTTATGCTTTTCGTACATTTCACAAGTTTTCTATATTAAAATAACTTTATATACATTTTAATATATCATAAAAAAAATAATATTGATTCTAACATGAATAAGAACATTTTTAGATAGATTTCTATAATGCTTAAGTATATTCAAATACGTAACCATGCATACATTTGTTAGTAAATTCAGAAAATTCAGAAAATTGACATATTAACTCGTGTACTTCGATAATTTTAAGAACAAAACATTTCAGCACAATACATTTGTGAGTCGAACCAGTTTTTTAGAGTAAAATATTTCCAAAGATAATAAATTATTTGGATTTTAGTTTACGTTATTTAATTAATTTTGTGTTTGAAATTTTTTTTATTGATATATAGACTATTATAGAGTACCTATAGCGAGTAGCACAATCTCTTTCGGTCAAAGAATTGACTTGATAGCCACCAAATTTTCATACTACACGAAAATTAATTTCCATATCATTTAACAAGAAAGATAAATGACGTTCGCTTATATTAATTACTATCGTGTCGATCAAATATTATTATTATTTTTTCGCAGTTTAAAAGTAACGGTTATTGTTAGGTTTCATCTGTTTCGTCAAAACAAGACAGAACTAGAAAAAAACAGATTTAAGTCTTAAAAATACGTTTCATTAATAAATTAGCACGCGAACTTTGATATCCCTGCAGGTACTCACCAAGTCTATCAGTCATTATGATTCAACTTATTTGGAGACAACTACGCTCGTCGAATTTTCCGGAACTCTGTCAAGTTTCGAATAATATTATTATAACAATATAAATCATACCATGGTAGTTGCAGCTACAAAACGCGATCTGAATCACGTTACCAGTCGGATGCCTGTCGGTATATATGTATATGCGACGCAGATGCAACGTCCGAATGTTTTATCCACTAACGTATCTCCGGGCAGTTTGTAAATTGTACCACAGATAAATTTATTGAAATTTATTTTTTAACAGTCGCCAATCGATCGATAACACACACACACAAACACACACATACACACACACATACACACGCACACAGAGTATAGTCGAAAGTATGTACATGTACATATTATAGTAGTGACGCGTTTCACGTATGTCAACATAATATTTGATGTATTTCCAATTCTGTTAAATTGTAAATACCGACCGAAATATCAGCGTAATACAGTATATTATAATTTATAATAAACCACAATCGGGATGCACAATCTATTGGATATTTTAGTACTTTGATGATGGACTAATGAAAACATTTATGGACAACGGACTTCCATGTAATAATATACAATATCAAACAAATTCGTTAGTTAAAATCTATGATTGTCATCGTCGATGTGCATCCAGAACTGCATGGTTAGACCGTATAAAACAATTCCGATATTGTGTAGTGAAATTACTAAAATCTACTTAATATCCTATTAAATTTATCGTTTAAAATTCAAAGTCCAAACTAATATTATTACCGTCATTGGTCGGTTTTCCCGTTAAGTCAAAACGTATGGCATATAACCATTATTCGGTGTATTATAATAATTTACAGAAATAATAAATGGTTAATCGAACCATAAAAATGTTGAAATTAAAATAAAATTTTAAAAAAAACCCAATTAAGTCAGGTTTTCACTATGCGACAAGTGTAAAGTTGAATATATTCAACTCCTTGTAGGTACCTAACATTGTTATACTCAACTATTAAAAACCAACATTACCGCGTTGGTTTGGTTATAGGTTTACTTAACCATTGCACCTTGCACCGCGCGCTGCTGGCAACCTTATGTATTGGATAGCCATTTTTTCAAAAATAATTCCTGTCTATAATTCCATATACTGCAGAGTGTCTCTACAACAAATATCATAATTATGATAAATGTATACTTTTAAAAGTGGTCCCTAACAGAAATTTTCAGTATTTTAATTCCATAAAATCAAAAACAAGAGTTTTTTTAAAAATTTGTATATTCTTAAATAATGGTTTAAAAGTAGCAAAAATTATTAATATTCCATGACATTCTCTGGGTATAGTGTTGCACTTATGAGATTATATGACACACAATGATTTCCCCATATATTTTACAATCACACCATAGTGAAAAAACCGTTAAACGGTCACAGAAAAGTGCTGGAATATATCGCCAGTTATTGACGACTGATATCAGCATGTGTGAATAACGACAAGACTATGGTCAGTAGACGCAGTAACTATACCGTACGAAAACATGATCTTTGGAACCACCCTTCAACGAATAGGCTGTCATGATGATTGTTGTATAGCAAAACTCAGTGTACTATACCGTACAATTTAGTGAGTCCGTTCTTTCGATAAGACCAAATCCGTTTATTTTCGAATTCTTCATTAAACATATTAAATTCGACCGTAATAATAATAATGATATAAGAATACGCTTTCGGTTAACCACCGCGCTCACTGGTCTCGTCTAATCCACCGTTGATGATTATCGATTCAAGCATATCCGTCGAAATTGGCCGGTCTGTTTGACCTCGATAATCATGGCGCGCCTTTGTCGATTGCGGATTCGCCAGAGCGAGAGGAAAACAGACAGATACAGAAACAGAGATAGATAGAGAGAGTGAGTGAGGGACAGAAAGAGAAAGAGAGTGATAGTGATATAGGGAGAGAGAGAGAGAGAGAGAGAGAGAAAAGTTTTATAACAGCAAGAGCAGCCGGTAAACGACGGAAGAAATAAAAGCTACTCCTAATAAACCCTAGCAAATAATTATGTGTTTGATGCCAAAAGATATTATGTTATTATAAAAGTTTTCTCACTCAAAACGAAATCACTAATATATTATTATATAATATTATTGTGACGTCGTTGTACGTTGGAGACATTATATATATTTGGACACCGTTCAATTTTATTTTCATTATCGTTTTAACGGTGTTTAAATAACTTTCTGTCACTTCGATATCATAACTTTTGCGATACTATTTTATTAATAATAAAATTGTGTACCACGCCCCGTCACCCCGAACAATAAAGGTCGAACTATAGGCACGTTGGAAGCCACGTCCTCGTATTGAGTTAATATAATATATATCATTTTAAGAAATATTTTTTTTTGCAAAACTCATTCAAACAAAATTATTTTTTGATACACGTCTCGTACTTTCAATGTTTATCATAATTTTTTTTCTCCAATAAATTGATCTCTACTTAAAACTTAGGCACCTATTTTTATTGTTCTGTGTACACCACTGGAATAGCGCAGTATTTAAGATTGTATCGTTCCATGTTTTCTGCGAGTTTTTTATCTCGTTGTATTTATTTTGTGAAAATAATAACACAAACTTTAAGGGGATCAGATTATATTATTATTCATGGTATCAATAATAGCCAGAGTGAATTTAAAAAAGTTAATAAAAAACATTAAGGCCAGTAGAATAACCGAACTAGAAATTAATTTCTTTACGACAGAATTTAGCACTGATAATATTTGTATCCATTGTGAAATATCGTCCCTTCAGTGTCCTACTTATTGAATTATACATAAGCAAATGTGGTGGTCATCAACTAGTTAAAATGTTAATTTTTTTAAACTTAACTAATTAGCATTCATCTTAACATCTATATAGGATAGGAATATTCATGATGCTTACATATATTTTTTCAAATGAAAAAGAAAGACATTGCAGAACACAATTTAAATCCCTTTGGTATCACAGTGAAGAAACTAATTATATTTTTCATTTTTAGTTAAAAATGTATTTCTTATCGACATTTTTCTTGAATTTCTATATTTCAAAGAACATTTTTATTAATTCTTTTTTTCTTATTATAAGACTTGCAATGCTCGTTTATGCTACTCAAACGTGTCATACATTTTTTATTCACCCTCCCTTAGTAAATACCTATAGGAAATGTATTATTGTAAAATATGTAACATGTCACAAGAGCGCTCAAATAAGAAACGTATAGGTAGTTCATATTAATAATCTATTAAAAAAGTACAGAATATTTTGAATGAACAACGAAATAATACAATTTAAAAATGCATAATATGCTTTTATTCTGTCATATTTGATTGATTGAACGGCATACTTTGATATTTTTTAAGTATATTTGCATGCATATTTTTTTATAGTCTGTAAGGTCATAAACATCATAGTTTTTATACTACCTTAGCTAACTTTAAAAACAATAAGTTAATATCATGTTTAAAAATCAAATAACTAATATTTCTCGATATAGTAATTAATTTGAAATAAACGTGCCAAAAATCATTTAAAAAAAAATCAGTTTGTAGTAACTAATATAATATAAACAATTGTTAATTATTTTCGTTCTAACTTAGTTATGTTACTATTTTTCTGCGTATTAACATAATGTTTTTAGAGTTTAGTAAATATGTTGTACTTTGATAACTACCTATTAACTTGTATGAACCAAACGTTGATTTAACTTAACTAATTCTAGTTAATTATTTTCATTAACTAACCCATTTTTAGATTGAATAACATAAGTGAAATATGTGTATTATTCATGGTTCAATTTTTATTGTTTTCGGTAGTGGGAGGATGGGTAAATATAGCGCTTCCTCTTGTTTTTAAATAACAATTATATCGAGGACCATTAATATTATATTATAAATATAATATTAATATAATATTTTAATTCCATTTACAATTTATCTAAGTTTAAAAGCCTGATTATATTTTATTTCACTATATCCATCGGTAATTAGTTTACTGGTCAACTCGACCACGTTATAAAATTTAAAGTTTTATAAAAACACGTTATTTTGTCTAGTCTATTGTTTTTCTCTTTCATTGGTCCCGTTATAAATTTACGCAAACTATATTTTATCATATTCCTGATATGACATTTTTGTAGGTTTTTGTTTTTGTGCAAAATCATTTTCGTTTTGTTTTGCAGAATATATAGCTACATCTGATAATAAATAGACCACATATTTCATAGACAGTATAAAAAATTGGTACGTTCAAATGTAATATTATAATAATATAAAGTGTCTTTGTAACCACTTTAACGCTGAACCTATTTAAATACTTGTACGTTTTTAATACCTAACATAGTTTTTGAATTTAAATTAAATTTTAATTGGCTATAAGATCTATAATACGTTTAAAGAATATATTTGTATATTTAACTACTCTTAAACTACGTTATAATAACAATATGAATTTCAATATAAATTATGTCCTAGGCTGACAAACAGTCTCCGCTCAGAAT
The DNA here is from genome assembly GCF_005508785.2 of Acyrthosiphon pisum. NCBI lineage: Eukaryota > Metazoa > Arthropoda > Insecta > Hemiptera > Aphididae > Acyrthosiphon > Acyrthosiphon pisum. The sequence continues at coordinate 99,714,914 of NC_042495.1, read as the reverse complement.
CGTATACAATGATAATATAATATCGTTGAACTCAAATTTAACATAACACTATCCATTTCAGTGACCCACATGTAACCTACTATACAGCAGGGTGACATCCACTTATCCGCTTTTTAAATTTTATATTTGATCAATTTAGTTAAAATTTGAACTTTAAGCGCTTAAAAAAATTGTGCTGTATGTTTTTAATATTTTTCAACTGTTATTGTAGCAATATATCAGAGCCTTGTATAAAATCGTCAAGCTTTTTTAAGTTTATTTATATATTTTTAAAACATATTATAAGAATGTGAGAATGTAATATTATATATTATGTAATTACTGATCAATCAAAACACAATTTTTTTTTGTATTTTTTAATAATATGTATTGTAATACAATATTGTACTATATGAAGTATAATACTGATTCGCCAAAAAAACACATTTTATTGTATTAATTATTAAAATTGTACTTAATTAAAAAAGGAAATCAGTTTCAATATATAAGTGCATGGCACTTGTGTAAATAACAATCAGTGTTTCAAAGGCATATTATGTAGTTTTAGTAGATATCTATACAATACAATAAGTTACGAGTGGCTAAAGTCTGACTACTAATATTTGCATTTTGTATATTACAATTTCATACGGTTTATTAAATGCGCGACGTGTAGTTTTGTTTACAGTCTTTTTGAGATCTCCGCGGCAAGTTATCTCATCTTATACGAAATCTCGTGAAATAAATTCAGCGTTTCAAATCTTCGGAAGGAATTTCTATATAGGCAACCCGGGCGGCCATGCATTAAACATATATTTACTACACCGAGATAACATTTTGACATGTTGGATAATGTGATGCGAATGTGCGTATAACCGATGATTATAATATATACTCTTAAATTATTATATTATGGCTAAATTTCGTGCTATCCGATAATAATAGTATGGAACGACGTATCTGGTATTTTCTTCACTATTAATATTGATACCAATTGGCATTTTATTATAATATACATATTGTTTTTCTATTGTTTTTCCCCGTGTATAATACCGCAGGTACAGGTTTTACTACGTAAAATTGTCCACGCCATAGGGGTTCCCTAACTTTATACGATAGACCTATTTTGTAAAATGTTTAAACTAAGGAGACCGACAACACACTGTTGACCTTTTTTTTATGTTGTTTCATTGTTGATCGCTATATTTGAGGTAACTATAAGTGAGGCAGCGTCGTGGTGATACGTCACTTGTACACTTGAAATCGTCGCGGAGAATGGTCAACCATAAAACTAAATTCGTACGTAAGTAATAAATGTACACTATATAGTTACACGGAAAACAATGTTATACATATTCCGATATTCGTATTAAATACATGAAATAATTAATATTTTTTGTAGTTATCTAAATTCTTAAAATATAAAATGAATAATAACATAGCATATAATATTTAAAAACTTTACGTGACTCACTTTTGGGGGATGATCCACATTTTGGGTGGACTTGAGGTTCCCGATTGTAATATAAATTATACTAAATTTTCGTTAGCACTTATTATAAAAAAATTATTCAACATCAGTTAAACAGCCGATTTCGATGCTGTATAATCTAAGCTCGGCCATAATCGTGAGTACGTAATTCAATTAATGTACCACTCGGCCATTATCTTGGAAAATATAAAACAATATTTTTAATAATTTGAAAGCACACGTTTTTTCGCATAAAATAATATACTATTTTCTTTCCATTTTCTATCGAAATTAATTTTAAAGTTTTTTACTTTTTTTTATTGTGTGTTCTACATTTTTAATTTCGTATTTCGAAATTACATTTTTTTATAAAACCTGACTGAATATTTAATGTTGAATCATAAACTCAAATATACTCAATTCGATATTTAATAATACGAATAAAAAAACTATTGGTAAATTATTGGTCGTTTGGTCACGATGTTCCAAATAATTGATGTAAAACAATTTTTTTGAAATAAAATAAGCTGATTATTTTCCTTTTACTCAAAAGAAATAAAGAAAATATTACATTATGAAAGGTTGCCATATAAAATATAAAAAGTTTATTGTATGTATACTAAAAAAAAAAATGTCATTGAAATATTGATAGCTTTAAAAAAAAAAGTGATGTCTTAATATTAGAACAGAATAAAATATTTTTAATTAACCTTCACGGATTCAGTTTAATTAATAATATAATAAGAAGAATAGGATTAAAATAGTTCTAAAATTGAAATTGACCAAATACAACCGATGATCATATTATTACATTTTTAACACTAAGTTAAGTATAATTCTGCAGCTAATATAGGTACGTATATCAATTTATACGAAAATAAATTGAATTACGAGACACGAAATTACTAATAATAACATGACTATATTATTATTCATTTGTTTAGCAGGACTTCGAGGGCACGCCAGTACGAGTCTGTTTGTGGTTTCCAAATAAAGGGGTCCTCCTCTTGTTATTAATTCATTCTTAGGTTTACAGAGGAATTATCTGGGAAAACTACTACAACTGTGCTGTTATCTTAGGGAGAAGATTTAATTGTTGGCCGAACAACTTAACCGTCGACTCTATATAATAATATTATAAGCTATACTGTGTACGAGACCTTTTATCGTTTTAGAGTTTTAAAACGCTCCGCTTACGACGACGAGTGGACGAATACCGTATATATAAAACGCCCACTAAATAAGAAAATAAATGTCACCGTTCAACGTTATTTTTACTCTGCCGATCTTCACACGGTTCGCATAATATTATGCGTACCATACGTGTAAAACTATTCTCGACAGTCCGAAATAATATTATATTATTATTTTCTCTAGTGACAAAATACGACGAAAGTCCGCCGAGCGTTTTAAATGCGCGAATTGGCCAAAAACTTTTTTTTTCGGTGTCGGTAGAAAAATGAAGTGTATACCATTCGTGAATATAATATAATATTATTTAATTTAATTTTTCCTTTTGTTTTGATAAAATCGATATTCGACATTTCGACAATAATATATTATAATTAACATATTAAGGTACAACACGTTGTATCTTTCTTTTATAGTTAAATGTTTTGTACATTTTATCTGGTAAGTACTTGTTTGTTATCGCCCCGCCAGTACACCGTATAAAATTTATCGCCCCTCCAGTACATCGCATAAAATTTATCGCTATTGCTAATCATTTGTGATCTATTTTAGAAAATGATAAAATGTAGTTTTATCATTTTTATGATATAGGATATTTAGTTCGTTGCTGGCTTTCGTTTACTGTTTCATTTACTTATTACCTACTACAGAAAAATTCGAAAAATTAAATTTAATACATTAAAATGAATTTTACTGGATTATTTTCAATTGTTTCAAACAGTGATACTGGAATTAGCTTTTTACAACAACATAATATAGTTAAAGTTAGTGAAGTGTGTGAAAATGGCCATATAATGTTTATCAAGGTATCGCGGTGGCGATGTCAAAAAAGAAGTTGCCGAAAGGAAAAAGGATTAAGAATTAATAATTGGCTAACTGGTTCTAGACTACCAATACACATAATTGTCCATTTCATATACTACTGGGCCCGAGAAATGTCTTCAGTAACATTTTGTAAACGTGAACTAAATATGGGACAAAATGCTGTGGTTGATTGGAGTAATTATCTACATGAGGAATATTGGTGGTCCCGGTATTTTTTTTGAAATAGATGAAAGTTTATTTGTGCGTAGAAAAAATAATGCTGGGCGTATTCTGCCACAGCAATGGATTTTTGGTGGAATATGTCGGGAAACTAAAGCGTGTTTTATAATCAGTGTACCTGATCGATCGGAGAAAACATTGTTACCTATAATACAAAGATATATAATACCAGGCTCAATAATTTTGTCAGATTGTTGGAAAGCTTACAATAATTTGCAGCAAGTGGGGTTCAAACATAACACTGTAAACCACACCTATAATTTTGTCAATTCGGACACAGGGGCTCACACCCAAGATATTGAGAGGTTGTGGGGCTCTGCTAAATGGGGCAATAAAAAGCATCGTAGAACTAACAGACATTTTCTGGAATCATATTTGGCAGAGTTTATGTGGAGAACACGTCTTGGAGAACAAGACGCATTTGAAACTATCCTCAAAGATATTTCCGAATTCTGGCCTCCATTATAACTTTATTATATTCATATATTTTATACATTTTTTAATTTAAATTTTATACTATACATTTATATATTTAAAATTATAAATATAAAATAATATTATACATTGAAATATTTTTTTTATTTATGGAGGGGCGATAAATTGTATACGGTGTACTGGCGGGGTGATAACAAACAAGTACCTTTTATCTTCCATATAATATAACGCAATCAAATATCGATAACTCGAATCTCTAATGGAATAAAAATTAATTTGACTTAAGAATTATATATTATTAACGAGTTATATACTCACGTACAATTAATAAATACTTCAAGGGTTAGTTAAGAGGACGTTATACCAGCATGTGTT